>NC_050526.1:25598594-25598783 GCF_002922805.2 Oryzias melastigma
TTTGTATTTCAAGTGAACACCAGATAGATTTGGTATTTTCAAAACTATTTTTAAGCATTCTTTTCTCTGTTTTTGTAGATTTGTATGCATTCAGAAACTACAAGTTTTAGCATTTTGCTTGTGTTCAAACTTTAAAGATTTTTAAATAGGCCTCAGTGAGCAAAAGTTTTGAACTTTTGTGTAAGGGAA
>NC_050526.1:25598863-25692883 GCF_002922805.2 Oryzias melastigma
TGTTGCATGTATTAATATTGTGTGTGGGAAGTACTTTATATTCATATTGAATATATGACTTGAAGCATTTCCAAAAATTAATTTAGCTTTCTTATTGTTGATGTTGTTTTTTTTTTTTTACTTTTTACTGATCCGAAAAATGATCCGAACCGTGACCCTAAAACCGTGACACGATCCGAACCGTGAGTTTTGTGATCCGCAACACCCCTAATCAGAACCCAAGTATTTCTTATTCAGTCTAAAAAAGGCTCTTCCTCTTCTTCTTCTTAAGGGTCTCTTGCAAAGCCCCTCAAGGATGGGGGGTCCCTCTTTAGAGTAATGCCACGTCAAAAAGTACTCTCTGAAAACATCCATCAGGAAGGCTGCTCCTCTTTCATAATGGAGCTTATGTTTATCCTCCTGCTCTCTCTCTTTTTTTTTTTTTTTTACTCTGTGACAGATAAGACCACCTTTGCAAAGCCTGAAGAAGGATTTGAAACCACCAACAAAGGAGAAATTGAATTAAAATAGACGACGTGCTGCAGGAAGATATTACAAAAACAATGACTCAGTGTCAGTTTCATATAAAAATCTGATAACTCTAAAGCGTCAGCACACCAGCAGCCGTGGAGCTTCACTCTGCCGAGGAACCCGATAGGTCAGGGTGGCCGGCTGCACAAAGGAAACAGGAAGTGAACCGTTTGAAACGATTACAAAAAGACCACAAAGTAGATTTATTGCTCAATGCTCTTTGCAACATTTCTAATTAGTAGCGGAAACATCTTGGGTGATGATTTGACCCCAGTTTTCCAGAGTTCAGCTCTTTTCTCCAGTGAAAGATGAGAACTTGTGCCCTGTGATATTCAAGAGGAGGCTGTGTTATGTCTGTGTTTCTTCTTGCAATAAAAACTGGCAGAAAGTGGTGGAGATGATATGTTTCAGGAACAGAGACCTAACCTCAGTCAGACTTGGAGGCTGCTGTAGAGCCATTAGAGCTTTCTTCTTTGTGTAGAATATCTTCGAATTGGTTTTAAATTTAAATATTATTACTCCGTCGTACTTTCATCATTGACCAGAGATTATTTTTTTCATGCATTTGGCATATTAACAATGGAAACAACCAGAAATGAGTTTGTACTTTCAGAAAGGGATTGAGTGTCCTGTTTAAGGAAGTGCAGACCAGCAAGACTTTGACTTTTTATTAGGATGTCAAATAATGAAAAAAGTGGGATGTGGCTAATCATCTCAATGTTTTTTTTCTTTTATAAAAGTCAGTTTTTTAGCTTGGTGGACTTATCTATCTTCTCAGGATATGAAATGATCAAACCCCATCAGCAGGAAATATTTGCTGTTAAAACATTATGATTTTAATTCTAATTGTCAATCAAGCACTATTAGTTCATGTGTGCACAATTTCAATATTAAGCATGAAACAAATAAATAAAATCTTAACTCCTTTTAGTTGGTATTAAACATCACCACAAAGAAAAGTAAAAATATTTATTTTCACTGTGAAGTTAAACAATTTTACTTCAGAATACCCTACTGGTTCCATATACCGGTACTTAAAAAAAAAAAAGCATGCAAAATTGTATTGTATATATAAAAGTCTATAAAAGCGTACAGGCATCAGTGCAGAGAGGGTGCTTGTGTGGTGGGATGTCACCCTGTTGTTATCCCTTCATTCTCTTCATACCTTTAAAGTCCCACCTCGATCATCTTTTGATCTATTTTCAAACCATTCCCAGTGGTCTTTTAGTTATGATTATGACCTTTATGACCAAAATATTAAAAAAAAACTTGTGTTGTTGATTGTTTTCTAGAACATAATCTCTGCAGTAATTCATCAGAAATCTACCCCTGAGTTGTGGGCTGGGCTGTTGGTGCAGAGCAACCCAACTCGAATCAGACAGGTTTTGACCCACTGAGTGTATTTTCTACATCACAAATACAATATTTAGTAAACTGTATTTTTTTGTTTGCATCATTTTTATCGGAGTGAATCTTTAATATCATCATGCAATAATTGCAACCCCAGAATTTGCACTTGTTCATTATTATTGTCCTGGATAAATGGGATCCCAAACCCAAAATACTGCTTCACCCGGACAATATTCTTGAAGTGCATCATTTGCTCCTCCTGCACCTGAAGTGACTGAATGGAGGACTGGATAGTCACTACAGAGTTTCAGTCTGGAAGCTAAGAGCCAGAGTCACTGTTTTTATGTGCTTTTTTGTCTTTTTACTGTAATTCTTCTCAGCAGTCGTCTATTTCCTCCACCCACTACGTCCTGCTCATGTTTGAGTGGCTTCATCTGAGGAGACACAGAGTTCATTAAATATGTCCTTAGTTTCTAACAGGGCCACACAGAAGTCAACGAGACAACCAGCCGTGCATTCCTACACTCACCACTACAGTCAGTTTGGACCTTAACCTTCCTGATTTTGAGGTGTAGGAGGGCACCCACACAGCCACAGGGAGGCTACAAACTCTTAAGCCTCAAAATAAAATCCAAACTGAGCCCTTTCATGCTCACAGTTCAAACCAGCTCAAAGCTGTGTTGCCCCCAAATCATATTTTGAAATTTTCAGTGAAACGTGGCTCAAACCTGCAACGACCTGCAGAGCTGCGTTTAGTGTTTTCAGGAACAGACAGCTGCAGGATATGCGTTTGTCTACATCTTAATACTTGTTAGACTGTTTTGAGAGGAAAGGAAGTTACGAAAGGATGTTGCCGGGTTGCGAGCGAAGCCTTTAAACATTCAAATCCTGTCTTTTGACTTCTGCGCCGAGTGGGAGACGGTGATGCTGGATGAGGGTTTTCCAGCCAAAACATAACCTCCCTCGACATTCTGACTCTTTTGAAGAAAACCACCAGGCAGTAAACAGCTGTATGTTAACACAGCAGTTGGGCTGGGAGATTTCAAATGATCAGTGGGTGTGTTTCTATGAGTGACATACAGTTTTCCACTGGTGTATTACACGTATGTAAAATTGCACATCGGAAAATCAAAGTAATATTTTTCATTTGATTAATTACCTGTCATGTTCTTTTTTTTGAAGAACCACTCCAATGAAAATGGTGTTTTTAACATGCTCTTGTGGCATTTTTCTAATGATGGAGGGCATATATAAAGAAAATTAAGCTCAGAATTGCCTTTTTGAGTATTTACTTATTCTAATCAAGAAAATGACATTTGAAAAAGACTGTACTTGTGATGGTCACAAGCTCCTTGCATGCTTCTAGACAGCTAGATCCATGTAAATCTTGGTGTTCCTCATCCAAGTTTGCATCCTGTATCTGCACAAGACTGTTCCAAACTGTACAGCTGAATAATTCCAATATTTCTTACCATTTTTATGCACAGTTGATGTTAACTTGGGGGTGAGTTAGTAGCTGTAAGCTGGTGTGTAAATAAATGGGTGAGAGGGATTGCTTCACGCCAACAGCCCCGCCCAAAACTCTGAAGCAAATATCTATTGAACTACTGCCGCTCTGCAGACATATTATTCTAGAAAATGACTCAATGGAAGTCTCATTTTGCCGCAGGTTTTGAGAGGTAGTTGAATGAAATGGTGTTTGTGGCTGAAGTTGATCATATAAGATTCGATAGGAAAAATAAACCAGGACTGTTCAGTAAAATGTGGCAACATATTGAGATAATTGATATAAATTATACCTTAAGTCATATATTCCCCACGATTTACATGTCTGTATTTTTTTACTTTATTTCTCCTTTCCTTAGTTTAGTTTAGTTTGCACTTTCTTCCTTTTTTATGTTAATTGTGGATGAAGTTGTTCACATATGTTGATTAAAATTCTGTTTAGTTTCTGCTTTAGACGTTTTGTGTACTTTTGAAAATCAAAATACAATGTGAAGGAAATACAAAGAAAATTACAAATTTTAGCTTAAAATATCTGATTATAAGTAAAAGACCATTTTCAAAATAGCTCAAAAGATGATTGGAGTTGGTCTTTAAATATGTGACTTCCAAAACTTGAAGAGAAATAAAAACCTCAGACGTTTGGAATGCAACTAAGAAATGCTTGAGTTTGCGTAGATCTTTCTAACTGATTTTCTTGGCTGTGAAGTGACACTTTGCTGTAAACAGGCTATGAAAACCCCGAGCTGCAGCTTCATCGCTGCATACATTTCATTTAGAAGGTGATGACACAGGCTTGGAGACAATACAGTAAGATGAGGCCAAATATCCCAACATCAAAGTAAAGCAGAGAACGGCCCTTCTGAGTGTATTCATATATGAAGCAGTCTAAACGGTCCTGGTCATGTGTGATGGTAAAAATCCCAGCATGTAAGTTATTTGTTCCTGACAGAGAACGAAAACAGGAAGGAGAAACTAAAAAACTAACAGACTTCACCTCTCTGTCGCTGCCTGTATCAGAGCGTTCAATCAACGGCTCGCGGGGGTCTGACGGGTGTTTTGCCCGGCCCTCTGGAACGAGCTGTGTTTGCACAGCAGCATGGAGGAATACAGGAAATAGAGGAAATTCCATCCTTTCCAGATATGCTGGGGTCCTCTGTTTCCACAGCCTCCCCCACCCCTTTGCAGGTCACTGTGCAAAAGATAGCACAGCTTATTTGAACTGATTTGATGAACACACCCTGAGAATCTGCTGAATATGCTGGGATTTGAACAGGGTTGTGCATGGATGTCAACTCTTTTTTAAAGCCTTAGTCACATGCACCTGTACGGATGCTGCAGATTTTTGGGTTGTCTGAGGAGGGTCACAGGAAGGAGCAACCGCATCTTAACAGGAGGGCAGGTGTGTCTTGCAGTTCCCTTGAGGCTCGTAGGGCCACCTTAGGGGACAATATGAAAATGAAATGAACTATTGTCACGCGTGTAGTATTTGTTAGGCTAATGGAAGTTACACACTTATGACATACAAGTGATTTTGTCATACTTTGTCCTTACGCCGCACACTAGTCGCTGGTGAGGTGCGGATACTGGCACCTTACTGACCGTGCGCGAATGCAGCACGCACAGGATATACATTTAAGTTCTCGCAAGTTGTCCACACAAACAGCACTCTGATTGTCTATTTTCCCAAATTCTAAATCTTTTTTCACACCAAACTGTGCAAAATCATGTATCAAATTCTTATCAAATGCTTCTCTTTCGAGTCGTGTCAATGGACGCTCCAGACACATACAGCTGGAGCTGCCACCTAAAGTTTTTAGCCTCATCGCTACATGAAAGCATTGCCTTCATATCTCATTTATAGTTATATTTATAGTAATGTTGAGAGATCGAATGTATTTATTTTGAAGTACTGTCTGGGTTCATGAGGTCATTCAGACACTAGTACGATGAGCTTTACCGTCTACTGCAGTCTCTCTGACCCAGTTTGACGTCTTGCTACAAAGTTCAGAAAGAGAACAGTCAGATTCTGCTCCATGTTAGTTTTGGACTACACCCACTCATCAACGTAGCACGTACCAATGCCTGATTGTTTGATGTGACCCTTCTTCTTTTCCAAAGTTCATATTTTGGACATTTGACACACCATGACCCCCAAAACATGATTTAATTGTTGAGAACCACGCCCCACACTCAAACTATGCCACACAACCTCTGACTGCCTCTGCACATTGACTTAACATTGAAATTTGATGCCCCTAACACACAAATCAATCAGTATGAACACAGCTTAACAGTCAGGTTGCATGTAAGGCCCACTTAACAACAGCACTGATGGCTTTCTTGTGCAGTCCGGAGGGTTTGTGAGATTGGAAAAAAAAAGTCTATAAGACACGCCTGCATCTCACCTACTACACCCTTACATGTTGTATAAGTGTTCACCATGACCTGTCACCCACAGCATGCCCGCAGAAAAAAATGTGCATGAACATTTTGGTTGTACAAGTTAATCTAGCTTTAATATTATCTACAAGCCACCTGAGTGTCCCACCCACGAGGGCAGTTGCTAAGGTCTTAGCAGAACCATATCAGGCTTTTGCATAAGTGTTAAAGCCGTTGTTGAGTACTCCAGGAGTTGAGCCACGTGCACTTTTTCACCCTTACAGTTGTGGAGTATCTGTGCTCCAGCTGACAGCCCCTCAGCAAACGTCTGCTAAAAGAATTCTTCCTCCTCATGGGGTCAAGGCCTCAGTGTTTATACAGTGCAGTCGGCAAAGCTCCAAATTGTTTGGACAAGCTTCCAAACACACGGCCTGGAGGCCGTCCAATTACCCACCCTCTAAAAACATGTGTGCCATCACTGCTTCGTGCACGTCTTTGTTTAAGCTGATAGAGAACCAAAAGACACTCGAGGTCCATCCTTTGCATTTGCAAATATTTAACACTTGTGCAAATGTCTGCAGGTACATCCTCTTGAAAAACTGTGATGCTGAAGTGTTCTTTTTGTTTTACCATCCTTGACTGCAGTACCATCCTACTGGCTCTGCTTATCCAAACTGATTGCTTTGTGGAGCCATTTGTCTCTTGTGTACAACCTCTTCCTCACTCTGTCTTCTTTCATGTACCGACCTCGTCTCCACTTTGTCTGACTCTGTCACCTTCTCTCACTCCGTGTCTATCTCTTTTTTCCAGGAAGACAAGGGGATTTCCTGTGCTCTGGTTGATTTAGACTTCCTGGTTTGCAGAGTGGGATTTCCATTTATGAGAGCACAGACGAAGGTAACTTAATAGAAGTTTGTGCAAAATGTCAGAGCTAACCATTACAGAGAAAATGCTCCTCATAGCTTATATTTTAAAGGGAATTTTGCTGCATTTTAAATTGTTTCCTTTTATGATTTTTCTTCTCTTTCAGTTTCATTTTGCTGTGATTTTTGACACGAGTAAGCTCTCTGGAGAAAACGAAACATTGCAATTCTTGGTTCAAGCAAAGAGGTAGAAACCAGATTTAAAAGTCTTACTTTAAATGTTTTGGCAAGCAAAAATATTCCTTTAAATTAAAATGTACCATTTACTTTTGCAGCTTTGTTACTTTTAACACCTATGTTCTTTCTTTTAGCGCCAATCCAGAGCACAAACTTTACGACAACTTTTTAGATCTTTCCATCCCTCTGATCCACGAGACCGACACCACCCTCACTGGGTATGTTAGATGGGTATGAATAATCTGAATGGAGTGGTTGGTTATTCAATTAAAGTTGTCACATGTTTTATGAGGTTTTTCTCCTTCTTTGTATGGGATTCCAGCTTGTCTGAGAATGCTTTATCATAGCTTTGCTTCTCAAAGGAAAACAGGAGATGTGAGGCGGCCTTGTTCTGCTAGAAATGTGACATCTGATTAGATTGGTCTCTTTAGTGTGAAGGAAGGCTTCAGAGCAAAGCTGGAGTCTTATCTCTGCACATGAACATGAAGGAATACAGACACCTTTAATAGAAAAAGTATTCAAGCCTTTTTAATGAAAGTGTTGATGTCAGCTTCTGTCCTGTATCTGAACAGTGTGTTTTTGTTTGCAGAATGGTAACGCCGAGCTCCTTTGTGTATGGAAACACCATCGACGCCTCACGCTTTGTTCAGTTGGAAGATATGGAATGCAACTTTCAGCCTCTGAATCTGACTTTCCAGGTATTTCAACCAGAGCATCTCATTTTTTCAGATTTTATTTATTGAAAAGGAAAGATATAGAAACATAGACATACTACTTTTTCCAAAACTATTTTGTTGGCCGTCCCTAATTCACAATGACATGCATGAATGAATGCTCAGAAATTCAGTTTCAAAGTCAGTTTTTGGCTTAATGTTTTTAAATTACCTCCAACATCAGACAAATGCTACAAGATTATGTTAAAAATACAGAATACACCAATATCATTAAAGACCAACTTTAGTACCATTGGTACCTACCTTTTCCATTAAAAACAAAATCAAATTTCCAGTGATCAAAATGGAATAATAAAAAAATGAGACAAAGAGGTCAGAGGTTTTCCAAAAAAAATTTTTTTTCATTTTTTTTTCGGAATTGTGTATTTTTTTCTAAAATTTGTTTTTATTTCTTGTTTTTCTCTTTTTGTAGTCATTTTTATTTTTATCTTTAAATCTTTCAATTTTCTGGACAATCTTTGTGATCTTTAAAATGTTTCAGCGTGATGTGATTTATTGGGGTGATTTGCACTGTAGTCCTTGATGAATTCTTGTTACAATTTCATTCAAACTTTATTCATAGTTGTTATTAACAACACATTATTCCCATTTTTTTAGTTCAGTCCTTGTATTTTCTTTTGCTAACTTTCATCTGTCTGATCTGTTCTGCGTGATGTGCCTCTAGGCGATAAACAAGGGGCCCAGCCGGCTGCCTGGCTCCACAGTGGACATCAGAATACCTAATCGGTTGGCTGGCAGTGGACCTGACATGTTCCACGTTATTGAAACTCAGGTGAGTGTAGAATCACAGATTTAACTCATTTTTCCATCTCACCACTGGCTGCTTTGTTTCTGCTGAGCATCTATTCAATTCAATTCAATTTTATTTATATAGCCCAAAATCACAAAGAGATTTGCCTCATTGGGCTTCAAAATATAAACAATTGTTAAAAACTAAACAGACTACATAAACTGGTTATCCCTGCCCTTAGACCCTCCCTCCCGGTAAGGAAAAACTCCTAAAAAAACCTGAGTCAGGAAAAAAGAAGAAACCTTAGGGATTCCCACATGAGGGAGAGATCCCATCCCAGGACGGACAGGCGATACCAGAACAGTTAAAGAAAAATTAGCTTCTACAACTACGAATCTAAGAGTTCATTCAGATAAAGCTGAGGGACAAGTGATGATGAAGTCCATAGTCAAGCTGAAGCGGAAGTGCAGTCCACGACCAGGAGGGAGATGACCCAGCAGGAATCACTCTCACTCAGAGATGCAGGATGGTGTCGGGGGCGTGGTCCACGGCCAAGAGTGGGAGCGTGGGCGATCCACCGGGCATCTGAAATCTCTCCCGCTCCCCAGAGGAGAGTGGGAAAGAAGAACAACATGTGAATGGAACTGCACCACAAAAGCATGGAGAACTAAATACAATAAATAAAGAATAGAAGAGAGGAGAAGTAGATGAGAATAGAGAACAGAACCCCAGAGCTGATCTGAAAAATAACGCTGATGGAAAATCTAAATTTATATTTAAACGCATCAATATTAATTTATTAATCTAGCCTCATAAGGACCACAGGAGAGGGAATATTCTCCGATTACTAGCTAGCCTGGCAGAACGCCTGTCCAAAGAGGAATGTTTTAAGGCTAGTTTTGAAGGTAGAAACTGTGCTGGCCTCTCTGACATGAGCTGGGAGCTTATTCCATAGAACAGGGGCTTGATGGCTGAAGGTTCTACCTCCAACTGTACTTTTAGAAATTCTAGGAACTACAAGCAGTCCAGCATTTTGTGAACGAAGTGTTCTGACTGGTTGGTAAGGAACTATGAGATCTCTAATATAGGATGGGGCCACACCATTCAGAGCCTTATAGGTTAACAGGAGGATTTTGAACTTTATCCTGGATTCAACTGGTAGCCAGTGGAGAGAAGCTAACACAGGAGTGATGTGTTCTCTTCTACTAGTTCCTGCTAACAATCTTGCTGCTGCATTCTGGACAAGCTGAAAACTTTTTAAAGAACTTTTCGGGCATGCTATTAGTAAAGAGTTACAGTAATCCAGTCTAGACGTAACAAATGCATGGATGAGTTTTTCAGCGTCACTTTTAGATAACATATTCCTGATCCTAGCTATATTACGTAGATGAAAAAATGCAGTTTTACAAGCTTGAGATATGTGAGCCTTAAATGATAAATCCTGGTCAAATAAAACCCCTAAGTTTCTGACTGAAGAATTGGAGGCAACATTTACACCATCCAAGGAGACTATCTGATCTGAGAGAGCATCTCTCAGGTGTTTAGGACCCAGTATCATGACCTCAGTTTTCTCTGGGTTCAGAAGGAGGTAATTAATTGTCATCCAGGTCTTAATGTCTCTGATGCAGGAATTCAGTTTCTCTAGGTGGTCATTCTGGTCAGGTTTAATGGATAAATACAGCTGTGTATCATCTGCATAACAGTGAAAGTTAATGCTATGTTTCCTGATTATGTTTCCTAAGGGCAGCATGTAAAGCGTGAACAGAATGGGCCCTAGAACTGAGCCCTGAGGGACTCCGTAGCTAACTCTAGTACAATGAGAGGACTGTCCATTTACATTAACAAACTGGTGTCTATCAGATAAATAGGATTCAAACCACTGGAGGGCAGATCCCCTGATCCCTATATACCATCTGAGCGTGGGGCTCTGCTGGATCTGTGAAAGCTTAACCCAGACTGCTGACATGGTGGCTACTGGAGGTGGCCTTCTACTTTGTTCCCCTGCATTATGGATTGAGATAAAGAAACCCCATACTCCCACCGGGATTGAATGTTTTTTCAACCTCCGCATTGCTCGCCTCAGGTCATAGGTCATTAGGAAGCATAAGCTGTTAATTGTATTTACTGTGAAGACAGTGTTGGCGTGTCCCGCCCCCCAAAGTCCATCTGGAATCACTTTTATGGGATCAGACAGCTTGCACGAAAAAGGAATAGGACACCTGCAGAGCTGGCCAAAAGCCCGTACCACCCGAAACCTGGGACGGCGTTTCATAAACAGCATTAATGCTGTCCAGCCTGTGACTGGACGCTTTTATTTTATGGCCAGATCCTCTTACAGTTGTACAGATTTGTTGGGTACTATTTATGCTCACAAACCTTCAATATTTACAGTGAAAAGTCTCCCTTTAGGGATTACTGCGGGCTAAAGATAATACACTAACACACATGAGAATATGAGAGCACGCTGCAATAAAAGCCAGACATGCAGGGAGGCAGGCGAGCCGACAGCGAGGAAGGCCAGAGGAAAGCTCCCGCTCCGGAGCTTCATGTCTGTGTGACGAGAGGGGAAAGGGGAAGTGCTCCCTGGGGGCTGGGCAGTAAAGGAGACACCTCTAAATCACTCCATATGGGAAATCTGTCTGGGAGGGGTACCGCCTTCCTGTGAGCCTTCGGAGACCCCACAACAATAGTGGGATTGGGCCATTAACAGTGACAGAAGTTCTGCGTTGGCACTTTTGATTCCAACCTATCCGGCTTTCCTCCACGACACATCTGCCTGAATATTTATTGAAACAAAAGTCACGGCGCCTCCGTTTTTCTATTAAAACGTCTTGTTTCAGGTGGCTGATGGTCGGGGAAACTGCACCCCCCACAGGAATCCCACCCCATGCACCATCCCCCAGGACAAAGAGAGCATCTTCCACTCCATATTTTCATTTTTCACCAAATCAGGCCGCAAAGTTTTGGTATGTTGTATTCAGCTTTCATTGCACTTTCACAATAAAAGACTCCTGAGACTCCAGCCTCCTCATCTCTCGCTCCCTGACTCCTTTTCAACAGGACTGTGACCGACCTGGAAGAGCATGTATGACCATCACCTGCACTTTGGGGCCACAGTTCATAGATGAAGCTCTGAGCATAGATCTAAAGCTTCTCCTCAACACGGAGATTCTGAAACGAGTAAGTCACCTGTTAGGAAAGTAATTAAGGAATCGACTGTTGAATAACGAAGCGTCACCTTCTCCCCCTGCAGGACAGTTCCTCCGTCATCCAGTTTGTGACCAGAGGTAGCGTGCAAGTAAACAACAGGGCAGCGGAGGTCCCGAACGGCCTGCAAAATGACATTTCTGTAAGTTAAGAGTGAATTTAAAGTACCACATGTTTTAAAAGCAATACTAAGAGTAAAAAAATGAAGAAATAGAAACCTTTTGGTAAGTTTGTTGATCTTAGAACATGTTGAAAGAGCATAAACCAGGGATATTGTAGATGAATTATCACAGAACCATATTGAAAGTCTGAGCAAAAACTGTTAATAACTGATAAGATTATTGCGATCAGCAATACGCTGAATCACCAAAACTGTAGCATTTAACTAATGAATGATTTCAAATTCCACATTGATATGTTTTAAGAAATTGGACAAAATGCCTGTGTAAATTACCTAAAAGAAACATAAATACATTTTTTAAAACATTATTAAACAATAAAAATTAAGATATTAAAGTCACAAGCTGTGTTGTATGGCCTGCAGGTGCTATAGGCTCCTCCCTCAGTAGCTGACCCTGTCACTCTCCCTTTCTGCCCCTCCCACCGTGGTCAGAGCTGTACATGACAAATTCATGAAAAGACTCTTTTTGAAATGACGACTTTTTGTTGGTTTTATCACCATTGCAACCATTTTTTGTTTTGGTCCTCTGAGATTTAACAACGGGTCTATGTCATTTTAGAAGTATTGGCAAAAGTAAACTTTTGGATTTCTTTGGAAACTGAAGTTTTTTGTTAACCACACCCACATTCCTAATATGTTTACATCATATGTCATATTGTTTTGTTCCACTTGATCCAACAATTCATGTATTACATTTTCACATAATTTAAGTAAAAATGTGCGAACAACAGGTGACGAACACTTTTGTGAGCTCACCACGCTAGCGCCATTCAAAATCTACAATCTTTAAAACCAAAATTGTTTTTCATAGTAGTTTCCCAATGATGCTGGAGGACTTAGGAGGCGATTGGGATGACTAAGAAGAGTTAAAATTTGTAGAAAGTATTAAAGGGCACTTTTTTTTTTTTGTTCAAGTTGACTCTTATATTGGAGAAAAATGTGAAAATTGACAAATTTCACACTTAACCTAAAACCATAAGTTATGTGGCCATTCCATAACAATTTCTATTCTATTCTATTCTATTCTTTCTTTTGTGCTCTAAATTTAAATAAATAATTCATAATAGTTCCATTAAAAATATTGAAATTGAAACCCAATAAACAGGATCAAGTTTAAATCCCTGTAAATGACGGTCAAACTTTTAGTTTGTCTCCCTCAGAAAACACCGTCTGAACTTGGACTCACTGGTTCTGACGGAAGAACTGCATTTGCTGCTTTACTTCACTAATAAAAATAAATGCATCAGCGAGTGTGTGCATGTTATGATCCTGACATGCAGTCCATTTTGCTGTGATTAGACAATCTCTGAGCTGGCTAAAGCGCTCCATGAGGTCATAAAGGCTGTGAGTTTAGGGAGCAGCTGGGGGGCTGCACGCATGCTGTGCAGTTTAGTTCGATTTGCTGTTTTAGCTGCCTCCCACACACATGTGCGAATTCGGACCCTCCTCCCCCGTCTGTAGTTTACTGAGTGATTGAACAGCCCTCCAAATCAGATTTGATAATTATATTGAGCACCCCGCAGGCTCACGGTGGCATCATTTGAGAGATT
The DNA here is from genome assembly GCF_002922805.2 of Oryzias melastigma. NCBI lineage: Eukaryota > Metazoa > Chordata > Actinopteri > Beloniformes > Adrianichthyidae > Oryzias > Oryzias melastigma. The sequence continues at coordinate 25,612,111 of NC_050526.1, forward strand.
GCGGCGGCGACGGGGTTGCAGACCGGCTGACCCTGCTCTCCTTGGTGGTGCAGGAAAAATTCCGGCCTGCTATGAATATGTCCACGCGGAGTTGCTCTTTCAGCACTTAGGGAGTGAGCTCCATCCAGTGACCTTTGCCTCTGAGCTTTAGCAAACATGGTTATGTTCTCCCTCAGGATCCCTCCAGCCCAGAGCCCAAACTGAGAATGTGATTTGTGGTGCCAGATTGTACTGAACGCAGCAAGTCTGCCGGGTGTCAAGCTTGGTCTTAATCACCCGCGACATGTAAACAAACCATATAAAATGCACCGTTTTCAGCATAAGCATTTCTTCCATTTTTACATTTGAGAAAGCAGAGCCAGGTTCAGTGGATTTTACCTTTGGGAGCCACAAAAAGTTAAATTTGGAAAGTCAGAGAGGAGCCTTTTTTTCTGGACATGCAAACGCCTTAGCACACACATGAACAGCGGAATTCCATCGCCTGAGGTCATAGCTATGTGTTCATGGGGCAAACTATGCAGGACTGAGATCATTTTGTTCTTGTCCGTTTGGATTTGGGACAACAGCTGGTTCCTAGTGCAATATTTCAAATTAAAAGATATTCTTTAATGGTCTCAAAAATGATCCTGCTACTCTTTACTTGTGAGATGTAAATGAAAATACAGAATCTTTACTGTTGTTTGAGACCATTTTTTTCAAAAGTTATTCTTTGATTTAATAACTTTTATTACTGTTGGCGTCTTTTTTATTCACAAAGACGCCAACAGTTTGAAAATTGATCATGGAGGAGAAAATAATATTGTCTTGCGCCTGGACAGAATATTACACCAAGTCTTTCATATATCGGAATCTATTGGAAAAAAAAATCATGGAGCAAGATTTGTGAAATTTGCACCACTTTGTCCTTTTGCACCAAAACTCTTCCAACTGAAGGTGGCAGACGTGCTGGAAAACTGTAGAAAAAGACGTCATCATAGTCTTTGAGCTTCATCTTTCAGGGTCTTTCCAAACCTCTTAACTGCTAAAATCCTCAAATATTTCAGATTCAACTGAAGAAAGACATTGACTAACAGATGCTATGTTGCAGAATTGCCTAAAATGACAGCTCGTTGCATCAGTTTAAAGATGTTTTTTACATAGAGAAGTATCCTCCCACCATTAGCGCCCTGGAGCTGGCACCATTCCCCGTCATGGCTGCATCTCAGAAGAAAAGAATCCTTAAACAATATTACTAAACAGATTAGGGATTTGTCTGACTTTAATCTGCATTGTCTCAACAGCAGCACATCACTTGTGTACATCCTCACTTGAGTTTGGTGTCTTTCAGCTGGTGTTTGAGGCGCTGCACAGTCAAGAGCCGCGAGGTTACGTGGTTGGCTGGATCATCGCCATCAGCCTTCTAGTGGGAATCCTCATCTTTTTGCTGTTAGCCGTACTACTCTGGAAGGTAAATCAACACACGGACACAGATGTGAGCAACACTTAGTGTGACAGGCAGGAGCGATGTGTTTACCACTGGTCAAATGTCAGCACAGTATCCAGTTCAGCAAATACAGCTGGAGGTCAGAGAACGACATGGAAGGAGTCAGAGAGCTTTCTTGGGCTCCTTGACAACCATGAACGGGACAAATCACAAACTTGAGCTCTAATTCACACCATACCACTCACATGAAAGAGAAATCCTCAGGGAAATGGTAATTAAACTGATATTCAGGGGCCCTGTTTGCACAAAACTCCCTTTCTTGTTCTCTGCTTCATCTTCCACTGAGAGGACCACAACTAAACCTTGGAATGTCGGTCCAGAGATGCATTCCTCACCATTCCCCAGGTCCTCGAATCCTGCCAAAACAAACCCCACTTACAAGAGCGGCGCATGTCCCTCATTGCTCATATCAGGAAATGCCTGAGGAGAGCACAGGTCTGCATCAATAAACTTTAGCAGCTGAAGGTGCAGATAAATGAATGGAGTCGTAGCAGGAGAGGCAGCGGGTGTTTAGACACTCACCACTCTCTCCTTTTTCCTTTACATTGCACTTGGTAAGTGGAAGCTATACTTTTGTGTTATATAAACAGTTGTATAGTTTTAAATTCCAGGAGAAACATCCCATTTCCACAGGGAAGAACGTTATTTGCTGCAAACATTTTCCTGATTTTTCAGATTAACTTCAGACTTTGGGTATTTGTGGCTGAGATAACTTCTCATGGTCCTTCGTTTGTCATCTGTTTCAGTTCATCTCAGATTGCAGCTTTTCACTTAAAGGTTTATTCCATCACAGTGAATTTGGGGCCCGACTTGTTTTGACATATGAAACTATGTTAGTTTTGTAAAACAAAAGAAGCTGCTAAAACAATAGCTATTTGAGATAAAACTTGACCACTGATGCATTTTAGGATCTCTTCGGGTGAAAATTGTGCTTTTTGTGTTTTTAACATGTTCTTGTGGCATTTTATGACGATAGAGGAGATGTATTGTGAAAAATAAGATCAAAACTGCATTTCTGAGTATTTCTTGATTAAACTGTTGGGAATCAAGAGCAGGTGAAAAAAAGGCAGTTTGAAAAATAACTTTTTTGATAGAAAATAGAAAATATGCTGGGCGGGCCACAACCTATAATACAACGTTTTTTGATTTTGACTTAAAACTCCATAATTATAATTAAAAGACCACTGAATATAGATCAAATGATCAAAGTGGGTCTTTAAAAACAATATGGAACTCTAAAGCAGCAAAACAAACAAAAAAAGCTAAATACAGGATAAAATCACAATTAAAGATTTTTTTTTTTTATGAAAAATGCCAAATTGACCAGGTTTTATCACCTCTTTGCTTTGCTGCCACACATCTGCTTGTCAAACCACTAAAACTGTTGTTCCTCCCCTTTGACAGATGGGATTCTTCCGTCGGCGCTACAGAGAGATCATTGAGGCCGAGAAGAACCGGAACGACAGCGATGAAAGCTGGGACTGGATGGAGAAGAGCCACTGAGATTGTGGACGGGGTTCCCAGAGGAGCCAGTGAGCGTAGAGACGGGGTCAAGACGGATCCAGTAGCACTGGGTGTCACAACCCAGCCACCCTTAGAGGCACCAGGTCCTTCAAGCCTTCCATATGTGGAAGAGATTTATATTCTCCATATTTTTTGGGGACTCTGAGATGGGGATTCTGAGGCGACAGTTTGGCTTGCGAGAGGACACTTGCCGTGGAACCTGTATAGGCTAATCTCAAACGGAAGGAACTCCCGGCCTGTGGAGTCGGAGGGATTTGAAGACAGCATGAGTACTGATGGACAACTAAACCCTCAGGGCTGTTTTAGATAGCAAATTTATTTTTATACACACACATCAAGCCATATTGTAAAAAAAAAAGCTGAGGTTTTAAAGGCTATTATAAACATGCTGTTTGTTTTCTTTAAAGCACTGATGTAAGGTAAGAAGGAAAGAATTGTTCCGTATCTGTGCCAAAGACATGTCCCATAAAGTATGGAGTTTATTTAGCTTGTCCCTGTTGCTGGGAGTAAAAGATTTACGTTCTTTTGTCAAATTTGTAATCCCATCTAACAAACCATTTACAGTCAGAGCTAATTCTGCACGATAAAATGTCATTTTCAACACGGGCACATTCAGGCTGTGGAATGGACAGTGGTTTAGCTTCCTTTTTCAGGTTTTCATCCAATCAAATTGGGCATTCACCTCCACAAAGGTGGGACTCTAGCATTCCAATTGTTCTGGTTGAAAAATATTTTCAGAGTCAGACATTTTGAACAGAATACACTCCTGATCAACATCTTTAGACCTGTTATGAAATTGCATGAATTTGCATTTTGCTGGATTCTAACAAGGTTCATTTCGAGTTCTGAAATGTAAAAACAAGAGAGGGGAACAAGAGGCCAAACATTTTGAGAAGACAATTTATTTAACTGAAATGGACTGTTCATCAGATGACCAAAAAAAGTAAAAAAAAAGCATCCCAAACCATGATGGTTCCTCCTCTACTGTGTCATGCAGAAAACCTTTTAGATGGGATCTCTCTGTCGTCACAAACATCAACTTTACATTTTTTTTCTCACCATCAGAAGATAACTTTCTTCCACTTTTGGATGTCCCATGTTTGCTGTTCTCTTGCAAAGCCCAACAGCACATTTCGTGATGGAGGAGTGGTCTTTGAAGACGCTTGAAGATACTGTCATTACTGGGCAACTGTCAGCACCAGTGATGGTCTTAACTTGGGTCAAGAACCATCCATGTCTGAACAGACGTGGCTCGCTGTCTGGGACATTTTTTGGATCTGCCACTTGATGTTTTTATTCCATAATAATTAAAACTACGGTTTTACTGTTTCTAACCAGCAGTGATGGCTTATACAGCTTAACAATTCTGCCACTTTCAAAGAAATTAAGATTTTTTTTTTTTTACCATTGCCAACAAGAACACATAATAAGATTATTACTCATCAGTTTGTGCTTTTAAATGCTGTGATTTTCAATGAATTGGCAACTACAAATATTTTGCTCCTCTTTCTACGTTTTGCATTTTGAAGCTCTATTTAGAACCTTGTTAAGGTCCGGTTGTGTAAAAAACAAATTAGTGCAGATTTTGATCAGGAGTGTGTACGACTGCTTTTACAATAAAGCGCTCAGGTATGCTGCAAACTTTTCTGATAGATTTGATTATATTTGATCCAAGCTTATCAATTGCACTGCAAAAACAAAATTTTTAGACAGTAAAAAAAATGTTTCAAGAAAAATTGTCTTGCAAGAAAAATCATTTTAGTTTGAGACAGCATGACGTAGTGACTGGAATTGTTTTCCTAAAATAAGAAGATAGAGAGACCAGTTTTTTTTACCCCAAAATGTTTCAAATTTTAAAAATGTTTGCCTGTTTTTGCAGTGCGTAGATAATTTTTGAACTTAATAAACTTATTTTGAGGTAATTTCTGAAACCTCAGCCAAGCAGACCCCGTTTCATGACGTTATATGGGCTGAAATTTGAGATGGACGGATGAAAGCATGAGTCTGCGCCATGTCATGAGTAATGCCCCCAAAATAGGTGGGACCTTGTTGCACTCAATCATTTCAGAGAAACAAACTCTTCGGGGTTCCTGAGAAAATCTTCCTGTGAGAGTCTGAGAATGTTGCTGCATAAAAATCTGTCGCCATTCAATTCTACAGCAGTGTTTGGACACAATGATAAAACTTTTATGAGTTTTTCTTTAAAAAAAGTTGGAAAATTGACTAGGTTAAAAGTGTAAAAAGTTCATAGCAAAACATAAAAGAGGATTTTTTTGCACAACAATCAAAATCACAGTTTTTTATTCACTATTATAAACTTCACTTTTAAGCCACTTTATGGATCGCTCTGCAAGCACCACCTTTTTGGAGCTGTGTGTGAATCCTTTCACGCTCTAGTGTTTCAGAACGCTCCACACGTCCATGTCCTCCCTCTGCATCGCTCAAGCAGACACTTTGCTTCATGTATGTTAGAAAAAGCAACAACACTTGACTTGTTTGTGTAAAGGCGTAACTGTGATGATTATACTTTGATTCTGTTTGTCGTCACCCTTAATCACGCCCGTGTCGGGGTTTTGTTCTGAATATACTACTGTCACTGAGTATCATTTCCATTATAGTGTGTCGTATGTTTGATGTTTGAGCTGCATATTTATCTGTTGATAAATTTCAGAATGACATTAGCGAGGTGCGTCTGCTTTTTGGTCAACTGCTTCTCTGTGGATTTGGAACGGTACGGTGCTCTCTGCTGGCAGCACTGCAGCAAGTGAACCTCCAAAAAGAGAAAACACAAAACTACTGGCGTATTTTTGTACCATTCACAAGGTTTTTATGAAATTAGAATCAATTCAAGTCAATTTCCAGAACATTAGGGCCTTAAATGGCATTAAAAATCATTAGGTAGTACAATTTCTTGCAGGTTTCAAGCCTAATACTTGCATTTTGGCACTATCCTTCACTCCAATGGGAATAAATTACATACATTAATAAAACCTCCAATGAAAACAACAATTTAAGGTATTATGCAGTACATCTACCTCAAACATAAGAACCTAAAGTTGTTGTTTTCCAGCTGTACTTTCTTTCTGAGGCTGAAAACAAATTCAGTTCACTCAAACTACAAAGACTAATCAAAATAACTGCAATATTTTAAGTCATAGTTTGATTTAAAGACTTAAAATGAAGGAATTAATCAAGTAAAAGTACATATTTTGTGTTGATTCGGTGTAAATGTTGCGTTCATTAATATTACATACAAAAATGGGGTTATATTAGAGTTGACCATTGTTCTGATTTCTGCAAAAAAGAAGTGGAAGAAAAAAAAACTTGAGTCTCTTATCTTTTTCATTTTGTTTTGGACAACAAGTTTCTTTAAATCACCATAAAAAATTCTGTTTTTGGATCTTTAAAAAAAATGAAGAAACTGTTAAGTGGTGTGTGGAAATCAAATCACATTTATGACATAGCGCTTAGTATGATCAAAGTCTAACAAAGCGCCATACATTAAAAAGTCAAAATGTTAAAAACAAGAAAAAAGTTAAAACAACTTCTAATAACATGTGAACAAATAGAACAAAATGTCAACAGGAAACATTTTCTTTAAGCTTACATGTTATTTTTTTTTTATAGCAATTATCATTTAAGTTTAGTCAAATAAACATAGGAAGTTGCATAAAGTTAAATGTTTTTTGGGAATTTTATCTAAACAGTTTTCTCAGGCACAAATTCAAATTTGACATTGTTTCTACAAAAAAAATACCATAGTTTGTTTTCAGGCACAAAGTTACATTTTAACTTTGCGACAGATGTGCTAATATTAGGCATACAATGATTCACTTTCTCCACCATTTACTTTAAACCTTGAATTTTTTGTCAAGGTTTTGTTTCGTTTCATGTTTGATTTTTGAACTCCAAAAAAACGAAAAATTAAAAAAAAATATATTGGATATTAAGCAAAGAATAATGAAAAACTCTTCAATTAGCTCCATATACTAAGCTTGGTGTAAGTATATTAAAATTTAGTACAACACCTTTTTTAACTTAAACAAATGCAAATGTAGCAGTGTGTGTAGTTTGGTTTTAAACCAAGAAATGTGGCATCCCTAAATACCTCTGAATGTTTTGGGGCTTTGATCATCTGGAGTTTTAAAACACTTTGGTGGTCATTCACGTTTGGGAAAAATATTGATTTCACAAAAGTTCACAGCAGCTTCTTTCACTCACTAATTCATCTAGTGTTAAACGAAATGCCATTTTAATCAATAATGTTTGAAAATGTTGTCATATTTTATTAATGTTGTGACAACAGTTGCTATGGGAAACTGTAATATAGCACTTTGTGTAGCATGATGAATAATAAATGCAGTACAGCTACTTCAGTCACACTGGGAGGTTTTCAACTGCAAATGAGGAACTTCTACAATTATGTCTTCATGTCTGGATCAAAGTTTTGTCAAAACTGCGGCGGTGGAGAAGGTGCTTGCACCAATCTCCAGTCACCTTTGTCTCCTGGTGCTGCTGAGCGACAGTGAACAAGAACCAGAGCAGTTCACCCGGCTGGAGGCAGCAGCTCACGCTGTGGCCAAGGCCACTGAGAACATGGCAGCAGTGGCCTCCAGGTACGTGGCTTTGTTTACCAAAATCTGCTTTTGTAAATCCAAACAAACTCAACCGACTCTCTTCAGGCAAATTCAAGAGACAGAGGACGATGTTTTGCACGTGGAGATGTCCTCCCTGCTGGAGTCGGTCACCGTGTCAGGGCAGCATGTGCTGTTGGCAGCTCAGAAACTCCACATCCAGCCGAGTTTGACCGAGCACAGAGAGGAGCTCATCGCTGCCACACAGAACGTCTTCCTGGGAGTGGTTAAAGTACAGTTCCGCAAAAATATTTGTTCTAGAATTGTTTGGTAGGAAGTTTGATCAAAATCCAGGAACAAAACACCATTACTGGCTGATTGGGCCAAAACATCCATCATATTTTGCCTAAATTATTTTAGAAAAATATTTACTATGTTGATACTATACTAAAGCAGAAATATATTTCATGCTTTACTTTAAAACTTAAAATGTCTAAAATGAAGTAGATGGTTCTCTAAACCAGTGGTCACAGACCAGTTTAATGTCAGACATTCTATTCACAGACCGGCCTAACTAAGGATGAAATGGGCATCTGATTCTGATTTTTTTTTTTGTCTCCAGTTTCCCTTAAACTTTGAGAGTGAAGTTTATCTTCCCCATCTGTCAGATATCGGCCACTTATTTAAACTTTTTTTGTACACTAGATTTCATGTAGGAGCCTTTAAAATGTGATACAGATTTTCCTTAGGTGCAACAGAGAAATACAAAAAGAAAAAGACCATCAAACTGATATTTTTTTAATCTAATAAATAAATGCAAATTTAGTTGAGCAACTTTATTGGCAACATCCTCATAACATTAGACAGCAGGTTGCTGAATATTATGCATTATTATTTATGTTATGTGGGATAAACTGTTGTAATAAATCCATATTTGGAGTAAAGACTCCAAGATTTTGATATTGGAGGCTCTTCCTCTATTTCCTCTCTGGATTTTTTCCTGGCGTAAGAAACTTTCCACGTATATTTGTTTTTGTTTTTTCATTTTTAAAATAAAACTTCTTTCGAAATCAGGTTAAAAATGAAACTGAAACAATATAGGTTGTATTTTTATTTTATTTTTTTTGTCTCTGTGACCAACTGTCCACCGGTCTGTGACCCACAGGTTAGGGACCACTGATCTAAACTGCTTTTTAACATGATCTCTGTAATAGTTCAGAGTTGTCACTAAAAAGTCAAATATTCAGCCAAATGACAAAAATAGAAGGAATTCCCTAAGGCAGTGAGGATTTCTAATGCTTGTGTTTCTGTTCTTGGAACATTTCCATCCAACCTCATTTGCTTGTAGGTTCTGCTGGTGGAGGACGATGCTGCTGTAAGGAGGATAATAGCTGTTGCTGATCAGGTTTTGGACCGTCTCTCAGAGCTTGGTTTTTCTCCAGACATTAAGTCTCTTTATGAGTCGTTCCAGACGTTTTCTGAAGCTCTGATTCTCCTCAATAGACTTACTATAGATAGAGCAAAATCCTTACAGGATCCCAGACAGACTAATCAGCTTCTCGACTCTTTGGAGATGTTGAGGAGGTGCATCTCCATGCTACACACAGCTTTGTACACCACCATAAAGCACCCTACAAGTGAGGAGGCCAAGGCATCCAAGAGATACATTCTGGATAAGGTGAACAGCACCATCAGCGACATTGTTGTAACTCTTAGAAGTGACAAAAACAACAGACATGTGGGACCCTCTGGGTTTTTTACTGATAGACGTGACAGTCTTTTGCAACTCCTGACGAACCCCTCCACCTCTTCCATTCACGACAGCGGCTTGGACAGCATGGTTCGAGATGTCGTGTTCCACTGCATGGCTGTCGCTAACGCTTCTCAAAGAGAGTCTCATCACAGACTGGTGAACCACTGCCGTCACATTCTGCAGTTCTGGTCTGACATAAAACGGATATCAACTTCCTGTGAGGATCCTGAGGAGGGATTTGAACAGATCTGCGGTTTGATGGTCCAACAAATACAAATGCTCGATTCAACCTTGATGACCGCGGTTCTTTATCAAGTCTTGGACACATTCTTAGTGGCATCGTCAGTCGTGGATGAGCTGTCAGAAGCGACCAGCCAGATGTTGGCTTCAGATTCTGGTTTAAATTTAGATTTGACTTGTATTCAGCCTTTTGTTGAGGATTTCATAACAGTTACTGACAGAATAATCCTAGTATTAAACTTTGTTTCAGCCATCGCTGTAGATGTAAAGAGTTTAGAGAGTGTGGAAAACTCAAGAGTGTCTTTTACAAGACTGAGAGCCCTAATCGCGTCTTTGTCTCTAGAGTTGGACGATGAATCAATACAAACTGTCCAAAAGCTCCATGATGCATGCAAGAAATGGGAGGAGGAGGCTAGTGAACTGCAAGAATGTCTCAGTGATGTTGTGGATGTAAAGGAGTTCACTAGTCTTGCCATCAGCGAGATGGTCAATGACCGTCATGGATGTGACACAGCATACAGAGAACAGAGCTATAAACTCTTTGACAAATACGCCAAACACCTGGTCTGCCACATGAAGCTGGTGATTCCGTCAGTGAAGAGACATTTGGACCGAAGCGATAACCCCATCTACAGGAACGGTCTGCTGGTCCTGCTCAAGCAGGTTCGGGACTCTCAAACCAAAGTGATGGAGTCCATCAGAGACATGCTGGTTGGTTCCACCTTAAACGTGGAGAGATGCTCCTCTTTTACAAAGAATGTTTCTACAGTCATTCAGCAATTTAAGGTGCTCAGAGAGGGACTGGACGGCAACCAGCACCCGCATCTGTTGAGCCCGCTGAGAGAGGCGGCACGTGAGCCTGACATCTCCCAGTCGTCTTTACCTGTCCAGGACACCTGTGAAATAAACCCAGAGTGTGAGTTTGAGAGCCAGCCTGTAGTTGAGGTGAAAGAAAAAGATTCTCACACCAAACACGAGGAGGACATCAAAAATATGGAACCCATAGAAGCAGAACTAGCCCATAAACATGACAGCAGTGATTTAAAGATGGCAGCTGTCCCAGATGAGCCCAAACTAATCCGCAAGCCCCTTGGTTTTGACCTCTTACCCCTTCTATTTGAAGTGGTGACCGTGACTAAAGGGAAAGACGTGTCTGTGCTCAACCAGACCTGCACTCGACTTCTTGAGCTGTCCAACTGCTATGTCCAAGCTGCAAAGGAAGCCTCGGCCATCGTTGACTCAGTTGATTGTCAGACGCTGGAAAGCTTTCGATCAGAGTTGGTGTCACTGACACCTCTGCTTGTCCAGACGGCTCAGGAGACCGCGATGAGTTCCGCAAAGAGCACAGAGGGCATCTACAAACACTGCACACAGTTTTCTGACCTCATTAACAACATCCGGAAAGTTCTCATACCTGTGGGAGGGGCATGGTACCATGCTGTTTATGCAGAGCTCCGAGGGCCAGCCGGTGTTAGGCAAAGGCTAAATGAAGTAATGGCTTTATGTGCAGAGGTCGTCCAGGTTTTGATTTCTTCTGACATAAATCTGCAAACTGACTGTCAGGAAACATTCAGCATTTTACAAAGCAAACTGAGTAGAGCACAGACCAACACACGGCATCTAGTTGAGTTTTCCGCATCTCTGGAGACTCAGGAGGATCAATTTGGGGGATTTTGTATCCTCTGGGCCATCTCGGTTCAGATTGTTGTGAACTCTCTGGATAAGATTTTAGGGACATTAACCGCAGTGACCCAGCCGAGTCCTCAGAAACAGCTCTCAGCTATATCTGAAAACCCGCTCCGAATCCAAGAGGCAGCGAGGCTCACCAGCATAAACTGCAAAAGTCCCTACAAGTCCAAGCAGTTGACAAAGTATCAGAATGAGCTCAAAGCACTCACCGAAGATTATCTCAAAGCTGCAGAAGAACTGGACGTGATGCCAGGTGTTACACAACTTGCAAAATCAATTTTCTTTCACAGACGCCTCCTTGTTAAAATCCGAGCTCTTTCCGTTCAGTTAAGCAAAGAAAACGGAGACTACGAAACTGCTTTTCAAAACACAGTTAGCATTGCTTACGTTGCAGCCAAAAGTCTGCGACAGACCGACGCAGATGACACACAGAAGAGATTTGAAAGCGCGGCTCAGGCACTTGCTGGAAATGTAATGTCAGCAACTAAAAAATTAGATGACTGTCTGAACTACATCCGAGACCCACGTGCCCGCTCCAACCTGAGGTCCATCAGTGATCACCTGTCCTTCCAGATCTCAGACATAGTAGGCCGGGCCAGACTGATGATGGAGACTCGTTACATTTGTGACACGCTCAGTTTGGATGTGCAGATACGGTGTTGGTCTTCAAAGGCTCACTATGTGATGGAGGAGATCCAGAAACAAGATGGGATTCACCAGGAGGCTAAAGAGTACATTCAGGCTGGTCTACAAGGAAGAACACCTGAGGACGTCAGCGACGCTCTGGCTGTGATACCAAATACAATCAAGGAGGTGGAAGTTCACGACAAAACACAGAAACAAGTTCAAGAAATGACAGATACAGCAGAAGTGAATGAATGTTACAAAAAAGATGTAGGTATCCTACAAATTAAAAGGCTCCTGTCCCTTCCAGTTACCTTAAACTGTGCTCTCTCTTTCCTTCTGCAGGGTGCCGACTCTGCAGCATTTAGGGTAGCCTCCAGTTTGACCCACACTTCATTTTTTCTGAAGCAAAAGAGCACAAGTTGGGACCCAAAGGACAACAGAATTGTTCAGGTGACAAGAAAGATGGCTGACACCATTTGTCACATGACGCAGTACCTGAAGAAGAGAGGCCCTATACTGGTACAGCCACTAGATGTCACTGTTGAGCATTCCCATGGATGTGCTGTCCTAAAAACAGTTTTTTTTCAGAACAAAGAAGCTTTTGTTGCTGCAGCCAAAGACGTCATATTAAACTCCCAGTCAGTCACTCAGTTTTTCCGAGTGATTGCCAACCACAGCCTGGATAAACAGTGTACAGTCGAACTGTCCCTCATCATTGAGCAGATTCTCACGATCACCAATCAGCTCAGCATCATCTCCAGGTCAGGTGACTTTGAAAAAATAAATAAGTCTTGGATCAATAATAAAATAATTATAAAATGTATTTCTACAGTGTCAATGCAGTAACACCTGGGTGCAGATCATCTGATGAGATTCTGGTGAAAAATGCTCAAAACCTTCTGCAGACAATCCTGCGAGGAGTGCATGCAGCAGAAACAGCCAGCATCACCGTAAATATCACATGCATATTTCAATTAATATGGTATACAATAGATTATACTAATTAAATAACATAAACGTTCCCCAATGTTTATTTATGTCCTTAAAGGAGTGGGAGGTGAGAAGGGGATGTTGTTTTATGTTTATTATTATTTTTTTGTTTTATATTACTTATTCTGGAGCACTTTGTGTTACTGGGTATGAGATAAAGCTATATAAATAAAGATTAATTTATTTTAATTCCATTTTCATCCAAAAATATGATCTAACTAACAATACTTACGAAGAATTTTAACATTTTACCCTGAAAACAGTTATGTTGATTAATTGTTTTGTCTCTAAGTAAGTAAACAAAATATTTTAATGTTTTACATTACTTTTGTGTTAATTATACATTTATTTTAATCATAAATAGAATTTTGGTCAAAATCTTCAGTCCTTAACCTTTCTGTCTTTAAGGGACACATAAAGACAAACATTTTTTTTATTTACTGCATGATGTTTCCCCTAAAATCTGATGGAGTTTCACTTTCCAGGGTTTAAAGCAACCAGAACCAAACTCTGATGAGGCCGAGGCCACGGCGTTGTGCTTCCAGTGGAAGAGAAACTTAGAGATCCATCGAGCTCAGCTGACCTCCAATCAGGAAACAGACGATTTGGGCTTAAGGAAGACGACGCCGCGCCCCAGTGCGCCCAGCCTGGCTCCTTTACTGAACATTTAAAGAGACTTTCAATGTCATGTTGCCTTTACAAAGAATTAACATAATTGTCATTAATAGATTTTATTGTACGTGTACACTAAAAAGAGCTGCTGTATGATTGTGAAAAGAAATGGTTTAAATTGTATTTCCAATAAAAAGTCTGCTTTGAACCACAATGATGGCGTGAAATAAAGCATCACCAAACACGTTAAAACCCTCACTACAACACGCTGTACACAGGATACAAAAATCAACATTTACATGTGACATATGAAAGCAATAAAAAAAGTAAATAGCTTATTTTCAGTCAAACAAGTCACTTATTTTACAGGCAAAGTTGCTCTCAGCAGCAAAATGCTGCAAGATTCACCGTCTGTGGCTAAAAGAGCCTCCTCCAAAAACAACCTCATTTAAAGATGACAAAAACGTATCTATGTGGTAGAGATTTTTACAAACTAGCTCAGCTGGAAAGTTTAAAAGCTATAAAAAAATGTGAGCATTAAACGAAAAGTTACAAGCAAGTTTTTGTGTTTCTCCTACTATAAAAGGAAAATGAGGATAAATAAGGTAATATTTCAAATGTAAAATAAGTGAATATCAAAATCTGATATTGAGGATGAAGATTACATTACTCTGTTTTTTACATGTTGTAATATATGCACGCAAATGATAAAATAATGCCATATTTATGCTTTTTTTTTAAACAAAACAACAAGAAATGACCTTAAACTCCTAAAGCACACTTTTAGGGGGTTGTTTGAGTAATTTCAACAATCAAATAAATAAATTTAGGATAAGATAAAGATTAATATTCATTTTTTAAACTATTTACAGATATTTTGTAGCTTATTTATTTACTGACAGAAGGGGGATGCGGTGGGATCAAAAGTTTTGAACACATCCTTAAGTGTCCTGTCGTCCCCGTCCTCCTCTTCCTCCTGGTCTTTCTGCTTTGGCTCTTCCTTTATGATCTCCTCCTCCTCCTCCTCCTCCTCCTCCTCCTTCTGCTCTTCCTCCTGCTTCTTCTTGTCTTCTGCTTCCTCTTGTGCTCCAGTCGAACCCTGTCCTCCCTGCTTCGCCTGCCGGGGGTCAGAATACTGAGGTCGGATCAGTCCAGCCAGCGCAGAGATGGGGAGGTTATGAACAGCGGGCGGCTTGACGGGTGAGGTGGGGGGCAGCGTGGGGGACCTGGGAGGGGTGTGATGTGAGGCGACGTCTGCGGTTTTCACCTCCTCAACCGAGCCGCTCCTCTGAGTTGGTGAGAGGGATGGCGGGTTCTCTTTCTTGGCAGGCTGTTTCAAAATCCCCGTCTTTTTGGGGGGCTCTGGCGCCTCCTTCTGAGCATGCTTGCTTTGAGAACGGGGGTCGTACAGGCTGATGCCCCCCAGGATCGTCGTGGGGCTCTCCAAGCCACCACCCGACGATGCCAGTCGAGGAGCGTAAGGTGGCAGTTTCTCGGGCTCAGACTTGGCTTGGGCGGTCTGAGGGGGGGAGCTGAGGCTGCCCTTCTGCAGGCGGGGGTCCACAAGCCCTCCCCCAGAGGAGGACTCTTTCTGCCCCAGCAGCTTGGAGTCCACACTTCCTGTCCGCTTGAGTCTGGGATCCAAAGACTTCTGCTGCCGTGGGTCTGCTGGTCTTTCTGTGGAGGATCCGGCGGGGAGTCGACCCAAACGCTCCTTCAAGCGAGTAGCTGCCAGTCTGGGGTCAGACGGAGGCGGGCTGGAAACCGGGGGATGGGTGGGAAGGCTGGTTCTGTTCATCTGAGCATCAGCGATCAGGGGTGGAAGGGGCAGGTTGATGGAGTGCTCCTGTTTCGGAACGAGGGAGGGGATGAGGTCCTCGGGGGCCCACACCACCGTTTGGGCGAACGCAGGCTTCTGGAGTAGGATGTCCACTCGAATGTGGCTAAACTGCTTCAGCTGGCAACGAGGGTCCTGCAGAACCACGCAAGGGCCCACATCCAGAGGGATGAGAACAGCTCGATCCCTGAGTTTCCTCTCCCCATCGTCATCCTCCTCCCCTGCCAGAGTTTTTTGTGGAGCGGGCTGGTTCTGCAGGCGGTAGGAGCTGCTCTCCATTGCCCTCACCTTCCTGGGGTCTCTGCACAGCCGTGTGTCTGCAGCTCCCTCCACCTCCTTCCTGCATTCTGGGAGTCGCTGTCTGAGGTCGGACTTCACACGCGGGTCGCTAGGTGGAGCCCTGTCCTTAACAAGCCGAGGGTTGCCCAACGCTTGAGACACCGAGCCGACCTGAAGAGGGTTGGACTGAGACTGGGGCATCTCACTCTGCTTTTTGAGAGATTTTAGGATGGAGGAAACCCCCGAGGTCCCATCTTCATCATCACTTGAATACCAGTTTGTAGTTTCAGCTGAAAAAAATATATATTTGCAGGTTATTTACATTAGTTTTGACTACTACAGTATAACTCAGGGGTCTGCAACCTTCAGCACTTAAAGAGCCACCCGATTTCTCACTGACAACAACCACAGTCTTACTTCTTCCTTTAGGAAAATAAGATACTGATTTGTATTTATGTTATTGTTACTTTTATGCTAAATATAAATTAACTATTGTTTTTTTGGGCATAAACAAACTTGAATAGAAAGGGCAAATGCCTTTTGTGTAAATAAGAAATAGTTTATAACTTTTGACTTCCTTTAAAAATAAAAGACATCCTGTACAACACAAGATCATCTCATTGGAGAAAATGTAGTAGAAGGTAGTGTCAAGTCAGCAGTGATATATATATATATATAAACAGTTTAGTTTAATGTTTGTGGTGCATCTCAGCCAAAAATTCATAAATTAATCAAATTAAATCAGAGTAAATTAAGTGACCCTTACTGTCATTTTTGGGCCATAAATCGCACAAAAAATCCTTAATTTTTTTTTAAATCTGGATTTATAATCAGGTGTGCCTAAAGTATGAATTCTTGTTGTGCTTACTTACCTCCAACCGACATTCTGTGGTAACACAGAGCTAAAAAATCTGTCTAAATGTTTTAGTACAACTTGAAGGAGTCTCACAACTGTTGTGTTTCAGTGTTTTGTGAATGAGTGGAATCAAATTTGACTCATCTGACTGTTTAGTTTCACTTGATGCGCCATGTAATCCAAAAAAATGTTACGTTTTAAAGTTAAAAATATTTTACATTTCTTCAACCAGAGAGTTACGATAGAGGGATAACATGTGGCTCAGCAGCCTCTGGTTGCAGACCTCATGGTATATGTGCATCAATAGGGACAGACTCACCTCTGCTTTCGTTATCTCCATCCTGGCTGTCTGCTCGCTGGGTCTCCCCCTCTTGTTGCTGCTGTGTCAGATGCAAAAAGATGGCTTTCTGCACTGCTGCTGGTAACGCCTGCAACTGTGTCTCGGCACCCAACTGCTGTATGAAGGCCAAACTGGGATCTGCTGCATGAAGGACACAAAAAACACATACATTGGCTTCCAGTCTTTATCAGGCAATAGATCGGAATAATGTTGCAAAAAATGTTCATGGACGGGCCTGTACAAGGCAGATTTTTTTTAGCCTAGTTTCCCTTAACTTTAAAAGGTAAAGTTTATCTTTGTAAAACATCTGCAGCTGCTTCAAACTTTATTTTACACTAGATTTAGTGTAGGAAACATTAAAATAAGTAAATATTTTCCCATAACCCATTACTGTCAAAAAATAAATAAATAAGATACCAACTTCAGCCTCATGCGTCTGTTAAGATGCAATGGATAAATACAAAAAAACCCACAAACAGGTTTTCTAACTATAATAATAAATGTGAATCTACCATTTGAACAGCTTTATGAGCAGCATCCTCAAAATATTAGCCAGCCGCTTGCTGAATATTATGCATTATTATTATTATTATTATGGTGTGTGGGAACAACTTTATTTTAAAGTCAAGGTTCTTCTCAGTTTGTTTCCAGACTGGATTTTTTTCTGCCAAAAGAACATTTCCAAATATGTTTATTTTTTCTTAACTTAGCTTGGGGGTAACCGCTTTAAGAAAGTAGTGGACGGATTTTTTTAAACATGAATGAAAATGAGTCGGATGTGGTGGAGAGAATCCAGTAGTTTTTTAAATTAAAACTTCTTTCAGAATCAGATAATGAATAAAACAGAAGAAGTGTTTCTTTTTTTTTCTGGACCACTTGACACCAGTCCACAGCTCAGTGTTCTGAGGCCAATGATTTAGAGGAACTAAATCACATTAGAGCAGCACTGACCTCCTTGTTGACTGACAGCCTGGTTTTGCAGGAAGCTGCTGAGGAGGTCGACCGGGTTCTGACTCAAAGGAGGAAAAGGAAGCAGCTGATCTGGTGCAGGGGGGAAGAGAGGATTCTGCATCTGCGGGGCGATGTTAGACCCATGAAACGATGGAGGGGGTCCAGAGTGGACTGGCATTGGAAATCCGTGTGGAGGATGTTGACCGGAGGGGCTCTGCGGCACAGATGGTCCCGTGGGATGACCCATGAGACCTGGTGATGCAGGAGGACCTGCAGGCACTGAAGATACAGCCTCTGTGTCTTCTGAACCACCACTGAACTGAGTGGTGCCATCTCCCTGGTGGTTGGATCCACTTAGGAGGGAAAAAACAAAATTCTAGGTGAGATTTTAGAAAATTTACTCCGTTAAAGTTTTTATTCTGTCCCGCAGCAGTCCTGGAGTACAAGAACCAGATTGTTTTTGCAATTATTCTTTCTTACTGCACGTTTTAATGAAAGTTACACCCCTGTCACACACTCAAAAACTCACTAAAATATGCACACACCTAGTACCTGGTGAGGGGAAAAGAAAAGAAAATTTTTGTTTGAGGGTTTCTTCTAAAATGTTCACACACACAGCCATGTTAAGCCTCATCTTTGGCCGCCATCTTTCCTAAAAAAAAAGTGCTTAAGCACTAGCAAAAAGTTTAAACTCCTCTTAGTGATTTTAATTGATCTCCTCCTAATTCCTCGAGCTTCACTTGGAAGCAAAAAATGTTGGGATTAGAAGTTGTAAATGTTGAACGGCATTAGGGAGGCGAGCTGGCATGTTTTTTATCCTAATATCATGAACAATTAACACACAAATCTCTGGCTCAAGCTGAGCTAAACGATATGACATCCAATATGATCATATTAGGAATGTGGGTGTGGTTAACAAAAAACTTCCATCGCCCAGAAAATCTACTTTTGACGATTATTTTAAAATTCCATTTCATTATACCCAAGCGATCAAAAAATAAAATACTTGCTATGGAGGTCAAACAACAGAAGAGCTGCCATTTTATGTGGGTTTTTTTTCCATTGAATTGTTATATGGCATGTATCAGGTGGGTGGGGCAGCTGGAGCGGGGGCAGGGAGTGGCTGCAGGCTTTACAACACTTCTCATGGCTTCAATTTAGTATACTGTAATTTCACATACCTCAAAGCAATTTTGTGAGCCAAGTCTACAGTGGGCTGGACCTTGATTTCAAAGAGTGACGGGATCTTCTTCCCGGCTCCAGAAGCTCCGTCTGAAGGACTGCTCTGACCTGGCGTGGGCAACAAACCCACCCCAGGGGGAGGCTTGGGAAGAGGAGCAATACCCTGCTTTCTTAGGTCCTCCAGCTCCAACTCGTCCTCACGGGCGTTCTCTTCTTCTGCACTAATGATCTGACGGAAAAATCACAAGAATGTTAAACTCAAAAGCAGAAAACAAAATAACTGTCTTTGCTTTACCTTATCCAGCAGCTCTTTAGTGACATCCGTCAAAGCATCATGGGAGAATTTGCAGTTGTCCCCCTGATAGCACTTGGCTCCAGTGTGAAAGAACTTGCAGGGGTATTCATGTGCAGACGTGAGTTAAGGACTTACAACAAGAATAACTTATTTAAAACCAATCGCACAAACTCCATCCGACCCTTTATTTAAGGATATTATGCATGTAAATGCAGTTATCGCCTTTGCTGCAGTATCCTTGAAGGTAAAATTTGCAAAGTTCCTTCTTCTTATCGGGAACCACGAGCTCATGCTCAAACTTGCATTGCTCGCCCTGCGTGAAGACAGAAAATCTCTGCAAACTGATCCAAACACAAAACCTGGTCCAGAGCTTTGACCGTACCTTGATGCAGCGCCCCTCCAGGAAGTATTTGCAGATGTATCTACCGTTGTGCTCGACTGTGTGCTGATTGATGAACTCCTTGCTCATGATCGGTCGTTTCTTGTGAAAGCCTGATGAGTTCTTTCCATCCTAACGCAAACAAACATGTGGAAATGTTTACTGAATGAAGGAACATTTGCAAAGGACTTCAATTTGATGTTGCTATGAGGTTCTACTTACAGTTCCCATGTCTTCCATTCCTTGGTCGCATCCTCGACCTCGTCCTCGCCCCCCCCAAGGCTTCCCTTTAAGTTTTTTGTTCTTGTTGATCATTCCTCGTCCTCTTCCTGGTCCGCTCCCTCTTCCCCTTCCTCTCTGTCCGACTGGAAATACAGCAGAAATAGAAATATTTAAAATTCAGACAAAAAGTCAGAATGAATCAAAAAAAATTTGTTTGCATCTAAGAGCCGAAATCTCATTTAAAAACCCTTCATACACTGCTGCTGCTTCATTCCTCTCATGCTCCCCCTGCTCATCTGCTCCTTAACGTGGCGCCCCCTCCCCTGACCCGACGAGTCTTTTGACTGCTGATACTCGGATCCATCATCGTCGTAATCGTCCTCTTCCTCATCATAGTCGTACTTGTCCTCGCTGTAGTCGCTGTATTTGTCAAAGTCGCTACTTTTCTGTGGTGAAAACTTCTTAAAGTTGCCGTGGCTTCCCTTCATATGCTGTCGATCAAAAAGACAGAAGTCAAAACCCTCCGAGACCCGAATCCAAATCTGCTTTCTGCAGCTGGACGCACCTGAGAAGACGGGCCATCCGCGTCGTGACTTGAACCTTTGCTCTTCCTGTTCTTGTGTCGTTCTGGTCTGTCGTAATCAGAGTCGTAGCTGTCAGAGCTGGAGCTGCTGGAGGGAGAATGATGCTGAGGAGAAAAGAAGCACGTAATCAAAGCGTTAATCATCAGAGCGACAGGCCGAGATTCTGCTGGAATGTAAAGCATCCTTCTCTTACTCTCGGTCGGTCGTGTCTCCTCTTCTTTGACCTTTTCTTTTCTTTGGTCTTCTTATATCGTTTCCTGGAGTGTCTGTGCAGCTTTTCTTTCTCTTTACCCCGCTCTCGCTCTTTTTCCTTTTCTTTTTCCTCTTTCACCTCTGTGGTCTCCTTGTTCTCCTCATCTATTCCGATCCCCTCATCATCTATTTCTCCATCCTCCAGTTCACCATCCTCCCTGAAAGAGAAGCACAAACTATTACGAAAAAAGTATTTGCTTTCTTTTTTGCATCATTTACTATCATTTTTTTAACCTAAAGTAAAATACTTTACATTCTTAGGTCTGGGTTAAAATTAAATTAGTCTTTACAAAGAAAGTCAATATTTCATGAAATCTATTTTCCTTTAAAGGAACTCTTTAAATGCCAGCTATTAATTGATTGATCAACTTATATTATTTGTTAGCTATTATTTTTTTCACACCCAAATAATAAAATCAAAATATTGATTTGAATCAAATGTTGATCTTCTAATAGGCAGATGGATTCATTATTTTGACAGTGTTACCACGTCGTAGTACTTTAATGACAAAAGTATCTGTGTTGATGATTTGATAATAAACATGCACACCTTTCCTGAATAATAATAAAAAACAACAACAATTACAATTTAAAACAATCTTTAAAAAATGCAGATTTTAAATGATTTTGGCACTTGTATCAGAAACCTTACACTCTATATAAAGTAATTACCATCAGGCAGCATTATAATAAGCATAACGGTTCAAAACATCGTGCATTAATATTGACCTCAACCTCAAATTTGTGCAAAGTTTTACTGAATTTTGTGTAAAACTGTATTTTTATATTTTTTCAACAGAATATATACTATTAAAACTATTATTATTTGCAGAAGTTTTTATTTTTATTAACTAAATGAATAATTATCTATAATATAAAAATTAAAAACAAAACATATGGCTTAGATATCAATTGATTAATATTATACACATTTAAAGTATTTAAAGTAGTGATTCAAACCCTCATTCAGCCACATGCCCATACATATCAAATCCTCCTGTTAATTTGGTCAAATAAACGTTTCTTAAAGTAATAAAACTTCCAAATCAAAAGTGCAGAAGAGAAAACCATCTGCTAGTGCAGTATTGCCAGTGCCCGCTAGATGGCGCGCAGCAGGAGAATGGGCGTGGCATCCAGCCCAGTTATTTTGCATGGAGACCTGAAGATGGCAATAACAAAGCTATGACTGCGGTTCCACAGCGACGGGACGATGGGCTCCGCCGTTTTTTGCATGGAAATGGGAATGAATGAGTGCCATCGATGGTGCTGTGAAATCTAGACTGTCTAAACAGCATCATCCGTATGCGCTAAAGAGGCATGCAAAAGACGGTTTTAGAGGGGAAATGTCTGCATTTCATGATTTTAAGAAAGAAAAAAAAATGATCAAAAACATACACAAGCATGTAGGAGCACAGCACTGAAACTCACGATGAGCGTATTAAGAATTGCACAAGAATGTTACTCGACCTTTCTTCCCCTGCAAGCTCAGAGTCTGTCATGTTTTTGTCAAGAACAGGGGCTGGGGGACTGGAAACCAGGCTCACAGAAGCCATTGGAGAACCGATCTGCCTCCCTTCTCCCCGGTACAAGTGAATTAACTCAAGGAGACGTTGGTTTGTGAGAGATGCTGGAAGATTTCAGACTGGAAAAGACTCACGGTGTTACATGTCTCGACAGAGACAGTAAACAGACACTCTCCTCTTTCATATCGTTTTAACGCTGTGAGCACAGCTTGACACCCCGCTTTGCTAATGTCCCGTCGGTTGACAGCTGCCATGGTGAAATAGAGGAGACGGAGGGAGGCACAGACAGAAATGTAACCATGTTCGTTGATTTCAGCATCTTCATAGTCTTTCTCAACAGGGACATCATCCCAAAATGGCTTCTGAGTTCTGCTGCACATTCCTGGACAATGTAGTCTACCAGTATTTATAGACTCTGCTAGCTCAACCTAGCTTGACTGTAGAACACGCTCCACGGTCATTGGTCAAAAGCCACATGGAGACAAAAAACGTCGCTCTCATTGGTTGAAACTAATGCTAGTCATTTTTAAGATGCGCAACGACGAATTGCAAAAAATAAAGCCAGTTTTGAGCAAAATGCACGTCAATGACGGGCCTTGTGTTATTTTTGAACCATTGTAGACCTTGATTTAAAAGAAATGATATAAAAAAGACAAGATAATCAGCAATGTGTTTTTACCGCACTGATTCTGTTAATCGAAAATGGCTGCAACTTACATTTATTAACAAATTGTTAATAATATAAGGGAAAATACCATAATTAGGCTAAGGAAAGCAGAATAAAGCAAAGCTTGAACATACAATTATACATTTGAATAGGCCTACTAGCACGTGAAATATAAATAATGCAAGAACAAGTCATTAACAAATAACGCTAAACTTTATTTATTTATTTTTTGTTTGTTTTATTTAGCTTAAATATACATGTAGGAACAGAAGTCTATTCCATTTCATAATAGTTTATTTGTACAAAAATAACCTGATTTAGTCAATTATTCTCTACAGAGCTCTGGGCAGTTAAAAACAACAATACTAAACTGTCCATGTGGCCATTAATAAGTATTTTGTGTGCACAGTTTAGTCTTTTTTTAGTCTTTTAGTATTTGTGACCACAAATTAGTATTTTTTGTGTGTAAAATTTTGTACGTTTTGCGCACAATTATTGTTTTGTTGCCACAAAGTAGTATTTTCTGGGCGCAAATTAGCATTTTGTGTGTACATACAAGTATTTTATTTGTACAAATGAATATTTTGTTGCCACAAATTAGAAGTAGGAATTGGTTATACCAAAACTCTAATTTATGCCCACAAAATTAGTCATTTGTGTGTGCCAAACTGTGGCCACAAAATGTTTTAAATGTTTTGCTCCATAATTCTTCAATCAAGAAGGCTAATTCTAATTATTTCTTGTTAAATTTAGCTCTAAATATCTACGAACCATTTCAAATGTATATTTTTCTATTTATCTGTTTTATTCAAACCAAAAGGACGAAGTTTGAGAATATTTGCTTTTTATGAGCAACTATTCTCATGACAATCATTAGCATATGTATTTCTCACACAAGTTAACTACATTTGAACCAATGTAGCAAAGAATTTAACCCTTATCTCACAAAATGATGGGTCTTCATTCACCTAATAATACCACATTGCTAATTATTGTCTTCTATTTTGTCTGTTTTTCTCTAAAACTGTAAATTTTGTTATCTTTGATGACATTTTTGTTTTTATTTTTTCTTGTGTATTTCTGTCATCGGCCAGTAGATGTCAGTCTAAGCCAACAAATGAGATTCCTAAACTTCATTAAGTTGAATTTGAAATTTATTTTTCATTATTGCTTTAGCTCAATGCTTTAAAAAATATGTGCACACTTAAAATAAAATATAACTATAATTAAAACATTTGGATAAGTTAGAAACTGTTTTGTCATGTTAAGCAGTATTTGTGCAGCCTTGCTCCAGAGAGCCTCAGTGGGAGGGATTCCTGCTGCAGGAAATCAAGGTAGCATGTGGAGCACAGAGGTTCAACTTTTTCAGAGTCCTCCAGTCTGGAGCGCATCACCGACTCAAGCACCTGATGTTCATCCTTCACTGTGCCTGGAACCTAAAGCTTCTTTCATGGGGATTTATTGAAGAACCACAACAAAGGCACCTTAGTAACTATCTGAAGGTTTGATAACAAGTGAGTTTTAGGAAATGGCTCTGACTTTCCGGTGCAGGTGTCTCCTCTTTCTGTACTTGACAGCTATCCAAACCGGACAGGCTACCATTCAGGTAGGGGACACTTTTTCATTCAATAGATTTCATTCAATAGATCCTCTACTATATTCTCTCCCAAACGAGAAAAATATGATTCATGTTTTGTCATTTTTGTTTCTTAAGTAAAAAAATAGATTCTTAAAAAATGAAGTGAATGCATAAAAATGCAGCGTGTAGATATGAATCTGCTCGTGTACTGTCAGCAGCCATCATTTCCCTTCTGCCTGGAGCAGATTAAGCCCAGGACAACCTCACTAATGCATCAATGTTAGCTGTTATTGTAAAATGCCTCACAAGTGCCAGATGAGGAATGCAAAGCACGCTGCTCTGAGAAAATGTTCCAATGAGCATGTGATTAATAAAGCCTCATGAAAGGATCAGACGTACGTTCTCTGAGAAACCCTATAGTGTCCTGCTGGACATGTACTCGTACCAAAACAACTGTCCGTGGGAGCCTTGATGTTTCCATTCAGATTATCCATTGAATATGGGCTGAATTAAAGCCATGCAAAATATACAGGTGACCAGTATTTTGGATTTAGGTTGCACCAACATCTGCCTGACAGCTTTTGTCCAGCTGTGATAGTGTGAGTGAAAAGGGAAGAGATGAACAGAGGACTTTTAAGTGAAAGTGAGCCCCATAGTTGTGTTTATGCTTTAGTTTAGTACTGTTAAAATCTTACTAATACAATTGTGTTTCACAGACTTACTTCTTCTCTGCTGGACATTCATCAACTTTCCATTTAAAGTGATGTTACCTGCAGTTCCCCTTTTATTGCTGCCTCTATTACTTCTCTGTTAATAGTGTGCATGCTTTATCAACAGAACTGTGTAGACAAGCATCAGGTGGTTGGGTTGCTTCGCCAAATGGAAAAGCTCTTGAAAATCCAGGAGCTGCGTTTTGCAGAAAGCATCAGGATCATGAAATCAAAGCTGGCCAACGTGCAGAACTCCATCTCCAGGTTACCTCAGGCTGACCAGTCAGCTGGTGAGTCATAAACGCAGCCTATAGGCTCATGTCCGTCACCGTAAAGATGTGTCCCAGTCAGCCAATGTGACCAGCAGCAAAAACAAAGCCTGACACTGATTGCAATGCAATATATAGACATGATGACACGCCGCTTGATGGTTCCCTGTTTGACCTCAGCTGACCTATGTTTCCTCCAAACAGTCTGGCTTCAAAGACATGCATTTTGGGTTGACTGGTCACTCCAAATTGAGCGTAAGAACAATCGTGCGTGGTTGTTTGTGTCCGTGTGGCCCTGCAGTGGACTGGGAATCCATCCAGAGAGCAGCCCAGCTCTGACCGGATTACAGCTGTGATAGGCTCCAACCTCAGTGAGCTGTAAATTTACAATATTACATCCAAAAAGAGTCTTGAAAAGCTAAACAATTGTATGTAATAGGTCCTTAGCTACTATGCTGTCATGTGTCCAAGCTATAAAAAAGTAAAGTCTAACCCCACAATTAGTTCTAAAAGTAGGAACTAAACATTGTGAACTCTCTGGGAGATTTGATGACAGAACAACAGCATGAGGAGGTGCAGATTTATTTAGACTGAAATAGAGAAAAGTTCAACTGTATCTTGGTCGTATCCACACTAGTGGAGTGGAGAGACTCTTGTTTGAAGATCTCTGCACCTTGTGTCAGTATAGCCGTAAAACAAGCTGTGAAATTGCCTTTAAATTTTGTTTCAAGTCACATTAAAATGGTTTTAAAAGGTCTAGAGTCCTGCAAAGAAAGAAAAAGACATCTGTATTAGAACGGATTGTCAGGGTACACTTTTCTCTCTATAGAGCTTTTTTTTTAAATAGAATTTAGCCACATTTACAGAGCATAAATGTTCTGCAAGACAAGTGTCTCCAAAACAAATCAATGAGCATAACAGTTTCACAAAATAATTACAGCAAAGGGCACGTAAATAAATTATAGGGTAACAAGTGGTAAACACAATATTAATAAAATATTACTCATCAACCAGGAACATATAAAGTTCATAATGCTTTGGGAGTAGGAATATTTTAAGGGCATTATAAAAATGATCAAATTTAGTAATAAATGAAAAAAAAAATAGGAGAAATCTGTCTGACTTTGCAATTATGCATATAAAATGTATAAGTAACAAATTAACAGTATTTTCATGTTTTTAAAGAAAAAAAAAAAAATAGGTGATTATATTTGGGAAGTTTATGATTCTATTAATCTTTTTTTATTATTTATAAATGGTTTAAAATGGTGACAGAGCGCAAAAGTAAATCTACAGTTATAGAAAAGTACACATTCAGAAAAGTCATTGCAAACGCTGCAATTGTTATCAATATTTGAACACTATGCACATTTATGTTTGAGTTTCTATTTATTAACTATTTATTAACTTGTTATTATTGCAAAATGTTTCAGGGAATATTCCAGAACCTTATATCAATTAATATTACTTTTCAGAAAATTACACTTCCAGGTATGATTTCTCTTTGGAATTCAATGTATTGCATTGTATCATTGCATTTTTACATTTTTCTTTAAAGTTTTTAGCTGAACTGATAGTTTATAATTTGCATAATAAAATACACCTGAAAACCTCTGGACCATCAAATCAATAGTAAAATTGTTGTGCACAGAGGTGATAGTATGGTGATTTATGACAGTTTTACAGCTACAGGACAATTTCTACTCTTATTTATCAATTGTTCAGAGTCAAATTTGAGACCTGTTGTACAACAGCTAAAGCTTATAAATTAGGAAATCTGCACATATTTAGCAAAAAAACATTGAGATGTTTGTCTGATCTGAAGTGGATGTCTGTTTAAAAAAAGAAATAAAATTGAGTGTCTTTTAGGAACTGTCATATACTGGTAGCTCAAAAAATGTAAACAGTTTTATGAATGATTATAATCACTGTAATAAAAATGTAAAGAAAAAAATTGAGTAATTGAAAACCTTTAAAGTCATCTTTTGATCTATTTTCAAAGCCATCCCACTGGACTTTTAATTATTATTATGCTGCTTTCAGCCAAAAAAACCCCCCCAAAACTGTCATTTTTGAGAACATAGTTTCTGCAGAGCGGCAGGTTAATTAGAAATTCACCTCTGAGTTGTAGGTGGGATTGTTGGTGTGGAGCAACGCCGTCTCCCTTTCCTGTCACCTGTAACTGTAAAGTCTTTGCTTAAATGTTCTCCCACTAGCTTATTGCTCCTCCCGCCCCCAACCTAACATTACCAGTGCAACAAAAATGATGAGCAATATTGGAGCAATCCAGCTGTACAGTTTTGAACCGGATTCCAGCTCAGACGAGGAAAACAAACACGTGCATGGATCTATTTGTCTGCAAGTTGATGCATTGAACTTGTGGTCCACCCAGTGGATTTTCTATATCAAATACCATTTCAAATAATGTTTTTTTTTGTCTGCTCCTGATTCATAATGATCTAAATAAAGAAATACTGAGAAATGCATTGTAATCGTAATTTTCTTTAAATATATCCTCTTTCATAAGATGAATGCCAAAAGAACATGTTAAAAACTCTATCAGAGTGGATCTTTCTGCAAACCAGTCGATGATGCTCATCAAATCATTCTCTTTATCAACTAATAATGAGATAAAAACTAAGATTTCTTAGTGTCAAATTCTTCTGTAAGTCAAAAACCTCCAGCCCCAGTGTTGTGGAGTGTTGTTAAAAATCCTAATTCAGTTTTCTACAGCACAACACAATCATTTTTGATCTCCCGGAGCTGTGCTGGTTGACTGTAAATGAGACATTTGAACCGTCATTTCCCATGAAGGCTTTGGGCTGCCCAGAGACACGTGTATAACCCCAGGCAGAAAATGCCACAGGAAGGCTTATTCGGCATGTGACCAGCCTTCCTCTCATGCTCTCTCTTCCTCTCTCCCACAGCTCCCACCACCTGCCCCTCCCTCGAAGCCCCCGCTCATGGAGCAAAGTTTGGATCAAAGTATTTTGTCGGACATGAGGTCCATTTCAGTTGCCCGCAGGGCTACCATCTGGTGGGTTCTGCTACGCGGGTTTGCCGGGACAACGGCACCTGGTCTGGTGTCGGCGCGGTTTGCAAAGGTGAGCTGCAGTTTATTGAGGAAGTCACAATCATCTTGAATTTATAAATCCTCCAGTTCTTTTAAAACAAACTCTGTTTGGCTGCTGCAAATTAAAACCTCTGAGACTCTTCAGATGTGGACAAATATCCACATCCACAAGGGAGAACTGGGCCTCAGCAGTGGACAGGGAGAGGTTAAAGCAGCACAAGAAAAGAGTCATTCTTCAGAGTCTCAGGTGCTTCGACACACTAAATGAAGCAGTTGTTAAATTGGCATTAAATGTCTCTGGACACAGAAAAAAACACCTGTACTGCATTCCACAGTGAGGTGCTTTCCCACTCCCCATTAACAGTTTTTCTCCAGCTACTGTAAGATAAGCCTCCCTCCCCTCTCCCCTGCTGCTCATGTTTCTTTGGTTCTTTGACAGAAATCCCTGGACGGAGTTAGTTCCAGCCAATATACTCAAACTATGCTCTGATAGCACAGAAGTATGCAGAGTATGCCGCTGATAGCCCCTTCAGCCCTCACCTGTGATACGCTTCTAAAAGAATTCCAAAGTGGCATTTGACCACATGGGTTCATGTATTGGTTCCTGGTTAAAACAACACAGGAAAGCCCAACCGTCCAAAGTATTAAGCTTCTGCATGTTTTCATCCCTGCTAAGGAAACTGAATTTCACGCTCAAAGAGAGGCATTATGGGGGAAAAAACCTTTCAGTTATTCATGTTATGGTTGCTCAAAATGCAGAGTAAAAACTGAAGGAGCTGCCCATAGCAGAAATGTTAATAACCATCACTGAATCAATTTACACAAGTTTGTAAGCATGTACTAGGATTCTGTATTAGGACATGTATTAAGATTCACATTCTAACAAATATAAACTCGAACATTTTAAATGCACCTGTACTGGTTCTATGGGTTTCTGGTTGTTTAGATCCATCCATACATGGGGGGGTAAGGAAGAGCGGCTGTGTCCTAAAGGGAATTTAAGGCACGTCATAAAAAAAGAACGCACAATTGGGTTTTGTCCAAATTCTTTCACAACTCACTATTTAGTGCACTATATAGTGCTGTCCGAATTTGCAATTCTAAAATATGAAGTGCCTAAGAAGTTTCGCATAAGTCTCTACAAAAGCTAGTGTGCATCGATGCACACTAGACTGGTGAATATAGACCACAATGCATTGTGTTAAAACTATTTTGTGAAAAAAATCTTTTTATTTTTTTTTATAAACCATACACATTTTACCATCAGAACACATTAATAGTCTTCATAAAATGCTCATATGTATTAGGTTTTTACTTTATGAAATCTGCAACGTTATATTTTAAACTTTTAAAATCCACAGTATATGGACTTCTGCTGGAAAATAAATAGCTATTACTCAGTTATTATATTTGTCCAAGTCGACATTAACTCCATTACAGACGCCGCCATGTATGAGCCAGATAATGTCAATGAGTAGTGATTGGTCCCAGTCAGTCTGAGTCAATGTTTCTATGGCAACCACTCTCGCCAATCAGGAGGGAGCTTGTTGGGAGTCCCCATCACTGAAAGTGGGCTCAGGAGAATCTGTTAAATGTTTTAAATGTTAGATGTGGAGGCCGGCGGACACCACATGCTTTGTTAGTTGTTAGTTTATGTGTTGAAGAACTTGAACTACACAGAAATAGGATATCAAGAACATAAAAAAAAAAAAAAAAAAGTTATCCAAGCAAGAATGGTTATTCTGACAAATAGAATGACTGAGTAATAGCTGTTCATTTCTGTATAGAAATCTATGAGATTTTGGCTTCTTGATTTAAAACATGAGTTGTTGTCTTGAGCTGAACAGAACAATAGGAGATACAATATGAGTATATTTAGAAATGTGAGCATGGTCAACAAAAAACTCCATTACCAAGGAGATTCGAAACTTCTAAAAACTGCATAGACCTTTTCGTCACCTCCAGGTAACCAAAAAAATAATATGGTTGCTATGGAGATAAACCAACAGTAAAGTTTAAAAGAGAAAAGAAAAAAAAAGTTTTTAAAGGCGGATGAAAAGGGGGTTACGAGGGCAGGGCGGGTAACGACTGCAAGTCATGCAGCACTGTAAATTACTGCTTTTTTATGGGCATTCATATACAATGTCTTTCCTAATTAAAATATATATATATATATATATATATATAATCAAAATATATGTATCCTTATCCCGACATCTCAATCTCTCCATGATGGTTTAAGCTCTGGATGACATTTCTGCTGCAAATGTTTTCACTCTTTACCCAGGTGACATTCACCCTCAAACCTTCCACAAGCAGCTACATGTTTGTGTTTTGTCATGTCTTATAGAGATACATGGACACTTTATGTTCAAACTTTGGTGAAAGTTATGCTTAACTTCTGCAGATGTTCGTGAGTGTGTGAGCAATCCCTGTCAAAACGGGGGTACCTGTGTGGAAGGTGTGAACCAGTACAGATGCACCTGCCCCCAAAACTGGAGTGGCTCTAACTGCCAGCACCAAACCCAGACAGGTCAGTGCTGTTCAGGGTTCCCGTGGGGTCTTTTAAAGTCTTAAAAGCATTGAATTTATCAATTTGGAAATAATACCTTAAAAGTCTTGATTTTTTATATCTGAGCCTTAATAATTGTGCTGCTTGAAACTTCTCAATTTCACATTAAATGTCAGAATTGTCATTTTTCCACCATGAATATTTTGATAAAATGATGTAAATAAACAGTGGGAGAACCAGTTGTTATGCATGAATGCGCACCTCTGGTTTGAAAAAGAACAGTGCTAAAGCATCACGGCATAGACCACAATCAAGATAAAAAGCTACAGTTTTGATAGAGTTTTCATAAAATGAAAATAAATTAATAAAACGGGAAATAGACTGAGAAATGTGTCTTAATTTTTGACATACATGGCCTCAAAAAAAGTCTTAAAATAACTTTAAGAAGCTTGTAGGAACCTATGCTGTTGGGTTGACCTCTGCTTACATTTTGTTCAGTCAAACCTTCTTCTTTCCCCCCCTAACTGCAGCACCGCCCGAGTGGAGCGTCATGAATGACCCCGCTTTCAGCCGGAGACCTCGCTGTGCCCAGGTGAACCAAGCCCAGCACTGCAGCTGCGATGCTGGCTTCCACATGAGTGGCACCTCCGACAACAGCATCTGTCAGGGTGAGTTGTGATTATGCGTCAACTTAATTGATCCCAGTGGGGTAATTCTGCCTCATTGGAAATCAATCAGCTGCAGAGCAGCTCCTTGAGGCCCCATGGTTGCCTGATTGAGGCATCTCTGTGGTTCAAAGAGCAGATGTTAGAGATTTTTTAGATTTTTTTTCTGAATGGGTAAATCTTCTTTTCTCCTTTCCTGATTGATGTGGTTGCGAAATAAGTTGTGTGGAACTGGTCTGTAGAGACCAGAATAATCCTCTTGAAAGGTCACAAGCTGATTAGCATCTATAAGGCATAGTACAAGTGTTTTTAAGTGGGAATTCTTTGCATCCTAGTTATTTAAAGCTTTGCGGAACAAAATGTTGCAGCCAAGATGGCCTCCTGAAAGGAAAGGAAATAACAAGCATTATTCTTTCCTGCAGTCTTTCCTCTGATCACATGAGTCCTCTCATTCTGCACAGATGTAAACGAGTGTGAAGTGTACCGCCTGGACCAAGGAGGGAAACTCTGTGTCCACGAGTGTGTGAATGTCCCCGGCTCCTACCGCTGCTCCTGCCCCAGCGGCTACAAGCTACTTCGAGATGGGAGGAGCTGTGAAGGTGAGTTTCAAGAGGAACTGGGGACAAGCGCTCATTTACAGCGCCTTGGCTGCAGGTCAGGTCAGGCGGGGTGTTCGTTTTCACAGAGGAATGCCTATGCTGATGTAAAGGAAGCAATCCTAACCATTTTCTTTTTTCTGATCCCGGCCCTCGAACTTAGTCTTCACATGTTCGCCCCTTAATCTTACCTGGAACAAATGAGCTCATTTTTCCCAGCAGAAAGAATCGTCAGGACACGAGGTGCTTTAGGGAGACTAAACGAAAAATCCAAATAAACAGCAAATCACCCCCCCTGCCCACACTGTGGTAACCAGGAAGAATGGAGTCAGTGTGGCACGTTTTCTTCTCGCTTCTCATTCCTAAAGGCTTCTGCTGTTTTGTCTTCCAGATGTGGATGAGTGTTTGAGCCAGAAGCACAACTGTAGCCGAGGGACAACTTGTATCAACATAGGAGGCGGCTTTCAGTGCGTGAACCCAGAGTGTCCCCGGTTGTACGGCAACGTCACCTATGTCAAGACATCTTCCTTGTAAGCTGAAACCTCTCGGTGTTACCGTGACCTGATGTCCGTTTAGGTTCAGTTTGTGTTTGCGTGAACAAAAATCAAAGAATTTTTCCATCTTTTATATCTTAAAAGGAAAATGCTTTTCTAATGAGCCATTACATGTTAAATAAGACCAGGCAATGAGGAATTAATGGGCTCCAGGTGGACATTTCAACTTAAAAGCTCGGAAAAACAGGAAAATAAACAGATGGATGTCACGTTCAGGTGTGTCGGTGTTCCACAGCAGTGACACTCGCCTAAACTACTGAAATAGAGGCTTTGTATTTTAAACAATCTGGGATTTTTTGATAGTTTTAAGTCTGAAAACCAAGCCAAATAAATGCAGCCACACTAGTATGACATGTAATTACGGTTATGCTTAGTTTGACTTTTTCCTCTTAAAATTTCAGTTTCTTTTCTCCTAAGAGCCTAAAGTGGCAGTAAAAGACTAAACTCAATATAGTGTCACTGTAAACAGTCTCACGTTTAACTGAAAATTATATAGGTGTTGTGGATTTTTTCAAATGCCACCTTAGAAAGTTAAAATGAATTTAGAATCTCCAACATCTTTATTATTAAAAGACATGCCTAATAATTTAATGTCAAAAAAAGATAGACAAAAAGTTTTTTTTTTTTTTTACTTTATGTTGGTAAAATGATTTACATCAAACATTATAATGTGGAAAATATAATTAATCATGTGTTACATCAACAAGAGAGAAAAAAAGTGGAATAAAAGATGTTTCATGTAACTTGCAAAATCAATGGATATCCCGGACGAGCCCCCATTTTTGTTACGTGTATAAGATCATAGTTCTAAGACTTTAATGGACCTTAACATAATACACCCAATTGATTTACTTTTATGATCTTTTATTATTAAAATAAACAAAAAGGGAGGAGGGGAGGAGGAGCCAAAGAAAGGAGATAAGTGGAACAAAACAGAAGTTATTATGAACTGTATATCTGTCTGTGGGTCATTATCCCCAGAAGAGGTTCAATGAGATTGACACAGGTCATGTGTTGAGGCCTCTCTGCTATAAACCCAGCTCTAAAGACATGTTTGTAAAGAGAGTGAAGGTAGTTCTGGGATGTTTCCCCCAATGGGGAGTCATTTTCATGGTTGTTATAGTGAGGAGCCCACGTCATGATTTAGGGGATCCTGGACAGCTTCAATAAAAACAAGCTGAAATCACAACCTGTCTAGAGACTGCACAGCTTTAAGGTGGCATTCTTTTTTATTTTATTTTTTTCAACATTACACTAAGCATTTATTTACCAAGACTTATTTAATTAACTGAGCTGAAGAATAGACAAAAGTTCTTCTAAATATCAAAACTATATTTCAGAGAAACAGTGAAATACCAGCTGTTAGGAGAATTGAGACAATGGATTTTGACAAATGTGGTCCAAAACTAATATGTGGTTTTAGTCTGAGTTAAAAAAAGTTGATTTATGACTCATAAAAACAAAGCTAGATGGAAAAAGAAGGAAATGAAGATAATAAACCGGACTTTACTTCTGTAAACTAATAGTTTTTAAGATTTAAATTTATACATATAAACTTAACTAACAAAATAAGTTGGCTTCAGTGAAACAAAGAGGAGTTTAGCAAATTGCACTCTAACTATTAGATGATTCTAGAAAAAATAATCAGAGTCTCAAACAGAAAGTAGACCAGCCAAAGATGGTGGTGGGAGAATGATAGTCTGGGGTTGCATATTTTGGTGTCTAGAAAGAACATGTTTGTTTGACTCTTACTAAAGCATTTATGTCATCATATCCTCCTGACTGCCAGCAATGCAAATGTGTTCTCAGTAGAAGACATTTCTGAGCCTTGATCTCTCCCAGCTACAGCATAGAGCTGTATTCACTTTTGGCACGTTTGGCATCTACTGAGGACATTTGGGGATGTTCAGTGGTACCAAATGTGAAGGGGTAGTTTGTACAGTTTTCGTAGATTTTAGCTTGACAACTTTTTTCACTGTAAGGAGGTTAAGATTGATTGATTGATTGATTGAATGGTTTATTTCAAGCATAGATTGAAAAATACAGGACAAAGCATACAATTATTTTAAACTCATTACAGAAGCAATTAAATGCATTGATTAGAAAAATAGAAAACAAAAACAAAAAACACAATTATGTCACATTTGGTTCATTCATTTTTTTGTGATAATTAACTTAAGTCAGCAGAGTTTGATTGATTGCTTGAAAAGGAGTGGGAAGAAGTGAACTTATATAATCCCACCCCTACCTAAGATGAAAATTAAAAAGAAATAAGTAATTTGGAAAATGAAACTGAAAAAAGACAAAAATATATACAAACTGGAACATAAAAACAAGAAAACAACATGGTGAGATTTAACAAATCTAAAACCAAGACTAGAGAATGCACAGTGCTGTAAATTGTCACATCATCCATCCATCCATCTTGTATTCTTGTGATGATCCAGGGCAGAAGCTGGGAAATCCTGATTAATTTAAAATTTAAAGTTGCTTAAATTCTGTTCTTGAACCAAAACTGATTATTATAAATTCAAAAAAATTCAAAAAGTTTGGAGAAAAGGAAGATTGTATCTACTTCCTACCTCATTCCTTTAACACTAAGTTAAAACACCCACCTAAATGAAAATGGTGTTTTTAACCTGTTCTTGTAGCATTTTTCTTATAATGGAGAACATGTAATGGAAAATTTTGATAAAAAATCGCATTTCTGAGTATGTGTAAACAGAGAACTTTCAGTTTCGGTTGATGGTAAGGGGGGTCCTGCCCAAAACTCAGAGGCAAATTTCTAATGAACTATTGCTGCTCTGCAGAAACTATGTCCTAGGAAATGACACAGGATTTCTGTTTTATTTAGGCTACAAAAAGCATCATAGTTAAAAAACTAAAAAACAGGAAATGCTTTGAAAATAAATCAAAAGATGATCGGAGTGTGTCTGAAAGATTTTGGGAGAATTAGAGATATTTTGTACGCCTTCCACAGAAATCCTCTCATATCTGCTGTGTTTGTGTCCTGCAGTCAGTGTGAGAGAAATCCCTGCCCCATGGACAGCCGCTCCTGCCACCTGGCTCCAAAGACCGTGTCCTTCCACTATCTGTCCCTGCCCTCCAACCTGCAGATTCCTGCAACCCTTTTCCGCATGGCGACCGCCGGCGCCCCCGGTCGCCCAGGGCCCGACAGCTTGCGCTTTGGCATAGGGGGCGGTAACCCGCGGGGCATCTTTGTCATGCAGCGGTCAGACAGGCAGACAGGTGAGCTGATTCTGGTGCAGCCGCTGCGCGGGCCTCAGGAGATCAGCGTGGATGTGGACATGTCTGAATACACCGACCGCACCTTCCAGGCCAAGCATGTGGCCAGGATCCACATTCTGGTTTCACCTTACAGTTTCTGACCACCAGACAAGAGAGGAAGAAGACTCGACACTGAAACTCGAAGGAGTCCAGCAGGAAAATGATCAAAACCTAGATTATTAGAGTTTGATTCTGGTTTGTGTATGATGTATCTCGCTAAAGAAGCTGACACATTATTAATGCATCACAACAATACTAGTGCACACAAAGCTCTAACTTATTGGAAGTTTTGTCACTGTCAACATGTGTATTTTTGATCATATTCTGTATATTTGTTTTTTTTTTTTTTTTACATGCTTGGCTCTTTTTTGAGGCAACACTCCTGAGGTGAAAGGAGTCTCTTTTCCAGATTTATTCTCTTTCACTTTACATGTTCTTGATGTTAT
Source organism: Oryzias melastigma (assembly GCF_002922805.2). Taxonomy (NCBI): domain Eukaryota; kingdom Metazoa; phylum Chordata; class Actinopteri; order Beloniformes; family Adrianichthyidae; genus Oryzias; species Oryzias melastigma. The sequence continues at coordinate 25,648,662 of NC_050526.1, forward strand.
ATGTCATTTTTGTCTTTACATCCCTGAAATAAAGTCAGTTCATCATAGTTAGAGGCTGCTCATCAGTGAAGTTTTATATGTCCTTCGTGGTGGTTTTTCTTCACACTGAAGAGAATGAATATTAATGACGGTAATTCAAACTCATGAATAGTTGATAAATGGCAGCTGGGTGGATCTTTGAGACTGAACTCAGGAGGAAACATCAACAAATGTGACCTTCAAAGCAAAAATTTAGGTCAATTTGCCTAATTTCTTGGACCAGAGGGAAGAAGTGTTGCATTTCGAAATCATATTTTTAGAATTTAGTCAGAAAGAGCTAATTTTTCACAGAGATTCTCATCTTACTTTGGTGCATCATCTTCACATCTCCACACAGTGGATTTCACTGAAACTCTCTCAGCTGCAACACATGTAACAGCTGGAGGTGCCAGCTTCAGACTGAAGAATCCAAACAAGTTTCTTGACATAAACTCTGTTTTCAGTGAGGCCTTCTGTACCTTTCACCTGTTTACAGGTAAAAACAGGTCATTGGAGATCATTGGCGACATAATTATTCAATTGTTTTCTGCAGAGTAACTACAAAGATTCACATGGAAGTCCTTGAAAGACTTCTGTGCTGAAGTAATCGTAGAGCAAACAGGTTAATGCTTAATGACTTAAACACAGTTTGAAGTCTCTATAATATTGGATGAACTCAAATGTGTTTTTAGACAGCTTCTATTCTTGATGTTTTTTTTCTACTTTTGACATTTTTATCACTTAAGTTTCTTGTGTTTGTTGTTAAAGTCAGTAAAATTGGAAGGAATACAGACAATACAGACAAAGATGAAAAAAGAAATGCTGAGGTACCCTCTAAAATAAAATAAAAGCTAATCCTTAAATTGACAACATTAAAAACATTACGCTGCTGTAAATGTCTTTGATGACCATTCAGAATAATAAAATGCACAGTAACCCCATATAATTAAAGTAATAGTTTTTATTATGCTCAATTTGCAGTAAAATAAAGTTTTTAATTACATTATTTTTTGCAAATTAATTGATTTCTTCTTTTATGACCAAGTCATCATCATTAATCTTTTTTTAACAGTTAAATCTAAATATCCTCTGGAATCTGGGATTTGCGAGACACAAAACAGAACGCCTGAAGTCATAGAATCCAAGTCGAGTTTTTATTGGCAGAAAAATGACAGATACGGAAATGTTCTCCCAATACCAAATTATATTTAATGCGAACTAACGGAACGCGCTTCCTGAGAGGGAAGAACGAAGAAAAACGCTGGTAATGAACAGACTTAATCCAGCTTTCATCCCACTTTATCCAAACACTTGTGAAATTAGAAAAAAGAAAACAGTAAATCAGCCAAAATCCATCCAGACAAACAGTCTGTGCTCAGTCGCAGCCCTTGTTTACGACATAGCGTCGGCCTGCCATCAAAAGCACAAATATTAGCAGGTTTCCAACACACAAAAACGTCATTAGAAACCCATCCAGGGTTTTTAACACTCATAAAATGCTTTAGGATGCAGAAAAATAAAAAAGGGAGTTCAGATTTTAAATTCACCGACTCCAAACTCACAACAATAAACCCTTAACTTAAAAAAACAAACAAAAAAAAGGTTTCTGAGAATCATATAAAGTCATTCATCTGTAAACATACAGGGAAAAAAAGACATTTTAGCACTGTGTGTGCAAATTACATATACAAATAAAAACCTTCAAACACGCCAACAGTAAACATGAATTAACAACCATTTACTTATTAATTAAGTACACTTAAGACAAAATAAATAATGAAATTACTTAACAGTAAGAAGCACATACTTTTATTTTGAATACACTCCTTAGAAAGTAGTGTCAGAAAAATGAAGGCAAACCTCAGACTTAAATCAAAACATGAACTATATAATCGCCCTCACGCTCATAAGCTCAAAAACATCGTTTCAGTTTGAGATGTTAAAAAAATACTTTAATGGAGAAACGTGTGGACGCCCCAGACGCCCTCAAAGTGCAGAGGAGAAAACGAGCTCAGGTTTCATGCAGCGTTGCAATTATCTCAGATTGTAATTGTGGGACAAAGAGTGTTTCAGAAAGTCACATTCAGAAACGGTGCAGCTCGTTCCTCTTTAGTACAGCGATCAGCCGAAGCATTAAAACCCCAGACAGGTTAATGAGAGCTCATTTCTTCCAAGAGGAACAGAAATAAAAAAAATCTGGATATTACTTGGACCTCCTCATCTCCAACAAATGAAAAACACTCCACTGCAGCTGCAGCCACAGCAGCGTGCCCAGGAAGGACAGCTTTGAAACTCCCCAGATGTGATGTCCAACTCAGAGACTCCACCCAAAAAACCCACAAGCCCCAAAGGATCAACCAGGAATATCCCAGGATCCAACACTGAAAGAGCCTCGGATGTTCTCTGTCCTGAACAAATTCAGCCGATTCTGCAAGAACTTCTGGATATCTTCAGTGACAGAAGACGTCGTAATGCTGGAGCTGATCGTGAAGAAAAATCTCTAAAGTAGGTCGACTCTTTAGAATTATAGATTTTTTGTTTACAGTAAAATAACTTAATATTGTTTAATCACAATCCATCAATAAAGAAGCACATATGGAGGAAGTTTTGTGCACTAGGCCCTCACCTAACCTTCCCTAAAACCAAACCAACGAAAGACAAAAAAAGACACGGTTTGACATAAACAAACAAATTCTTTGGAAAAACTCATCAAATGAGTGAAGAGGGATTGCTACCAAAATGATGTGTAGGTCCCCTCACAAAGTGTCTCCTGACCAGCAGCCTGTGCAGGAGGACACCCCAAAGGTGAACTCCTCCTCCACCTGTCTGGACGTCCCAGAAGGAAGCCCTTTCTTCTATTTCAGCGGGAAGCTGCCGTGTTCTTCCTTCCACTTCAGCAAAACGCTTTTGCTTCATTCCAGCTTCGACATCTCGTACTTGGTTGTCATGATTTCCTGGGACAGAGGAAAAAGCTAAAGTGAGGTGCACACTCTGGTCTGATACAGGAATTTCCAAAAAGCATCAGATTATAAGTTGGCAGAGGAAGCAAATGAATTCGGCGCAGTTCCCTGCAGTCGTGTTTCGTCTGCGGGGAGCTCTTCCTGACTTGGGAGTCTTTCAAAAAGTCGTCAAACTTGGCATCACAGCCAGGACAGGAAACAGACTGACTTTCTGATTGCACACAGTTGTGAAAAGAAATAGGGAGTTTAACAAAATATTAACTATTTAATACTTGCAAAGATTTCAAATCTTGTTTAAACTTCTCTTTGCTCTACACTTTTCTCTAAATCAGAATAGTTGATCTTTTTTTTTGTCACAATTGCTGCATTTCCATTACAAATACGGGCAAAACTTGATTGAATTTCTAAAAATGTTGGAAAAAACGATTTCACAATGACACAGTTTCTATTAAATCATAATTGTGCAAATAAACACAAACCGATAAGTCCCTAAAAAACAGCGTTGGATGAGAACAAGTATCTTTTTTATTAGATCCACTCAAAGGGAGCATTTGGGTGACGTCACAGCGGCGTGCAGCGAAGCTAGTCCATTGACGGTCTCAGTCGCACGTGAGAAGTCTGTTCATCTGTATTAAAAATATATCCATTCTAACATGTGAGCAGCTGGACCCTTTTTTCTGTTTGAAAACACGACAGGATCCATTTAAGTTTCTGTCACGGCATTCATCCCCATCCGTCAAAGGAGACGTCTGCGTCTGTTCAATAAAGCGCAAAATCTTTTTCAATAAATGCAAGTTTTTCAAAATTGTTGTGATTCCATTAAGCAAATTTATTATCTCAAATCCAATTTGCGCAATTTCATAGTTAATGGAAAGACTGCCATTAAGAGTTAGAATCTAGAAGTTATTATTAAAATTAGCCACAATTATTTTGCCTGGAAATATAATAGAAAACTTGATTAAAGTCAATAAATCTCAAATTAAACAGTATTTTTTAGTTCAATTTCAAGGAGATTATTTTAAAGCTCAACAAAAGTTAGATTGACATTTATAGTCATTATTTTGGAAACAAAACTGTAGAATTATGCTTAAAGAAAAAGAGTTTCAGATTTTATGATGATTTATTAGGAAGGGCCAGCTTGAACTTAGATGGCATTTTGTTTTAAAATGAGTCATTTTCCCTTATTACACTAGTTTTTTTTTTTTTTTTTTTTTTTACCACTGTCATCAAAATAAACTACAATTAGGTTCTTAAAATAAAAAAATACAAACCATTTGCTTAGAACTAGCAAAAAAATAATGATTATGCTTTAAAACATTTGATTTAAAGTAATTATATCTGACAGTTAACTTTTTTAAGCATATTTTTAGCTTTTTTAATGCGTGTGGAACTCCTTGTTCCTATTTTTTTTTTTAAGTAAAACGTACCTGCTGCATGGACAGATCACTTTACTACTTTTTAGTGATATTCCAATTAAGATTTGTGTTCTTTCCTATTTTTAGACTCTTTTTGCAGTGATACTACAGGACAGGAGTACGCTGCTGTGCAGGTTCCTAACTTGAATCTGTTTTATATGCAGCAGTTCATCAGGTTTCCTTGTTAATAAGGCAGAATTAGATCAATTAGCATTTCTTTACAGCTGCTGAGGGAACTTCACTTCAATTAGAAGCTCTCCACTACAAACATAACAACAAACTGACTGAAGGAAAATGAAAAAAATACAATAAATATATAAATGAGGACATTTTAAGAAGATGAAGTTATTAAAATGGTCTGAAACTAAAATGTCTGTGAAATATGATGCAACTACGTTCGTTGGAAGCTGCTTTAACAGCAAAGAGAGATCTAAACATTTCACGTGCCGACATTGAAGCTGAAGGTGGAAGGACACACAAAGAACTACAGACATGAAGAACTTGGAAAATTTGAACAAAGAGTCCATTCTTTGATGATGGCTACAGATTTCTGAGCTTAGGGAGAAAAAATAAAAGCCGAAAAAACATAATAAAGAGCTGTAAACATTCAAAAATAACCCAAAAACGACCATCCACAGATAAGTAGTCTCCAAAAGCCTATATATACAGCAGAAATGTCAGTTAAAAAAAAAGATTTTTTTTTTCCTTTTGGTTAATGAAAAAAATGCCTTATGTGTGAGTCATGTTTTTTTTTTTTTTTTTTTATGTCGCTCCTACCTCATCTGAGTCGAGCAGGACGGGCAGAGCTCTGAAATAAAATTTAAAAAAAAAGCTCTTAAAAGCAGATACAACCTAAAAGTGACAGATAAGCAAATCCATAAATGCAACAGGATGCTTACACATCAGAGAGGGAACTAGGAATGTTATCCTCCACCCATTTCAGGTCTTCATCCTGGAAAAGTAGGCAGAGGGATGAACCACAGCATATACTGCCATCTGCTGAAATCAGGCATGCATTTTCCAAACTAAAGAGTTAGATCTGCTGATACGTACAGAGACACTACATTCATCTTTTGAGTTATTATTAAAGCATCTCCAGTGGTCTTTTAATTATGCCGTTTTAAGCCAAAATTTAAAAACCGTGTCGTTTTCTAGGACAAAGTTTCAGTAGAGCGGCAGGAGTTCATTAGAAATTCGCCTCCAAGTTGTGGGCAGGACAGTTACAACCCTCTTCCCATCATCCATAACCATCTATAACTGGTAGCTCTCTGTTTACACGCTCTCCCACTAGCTTACAGCCCTCACAACCACAACCTAACACTGAAAAAAATTAAAAGTAATATCGTAGATATCAGCTGTGAAATTTCAAGAATTTTAATGAAGAAATGCTCAAAAATTTTGATTTAATTGCCTTAATACATGTCCTCCATCATCAGGTTGAGAAGAACATGTCAAAAATACCGCAAAACAGAGTGAGTCTAATGCTACATTCACACCAAAAGTGAGTCGCGCATCAAATTTGCATCAGCCGCCTCTATTTGGACGCATGGTAAATTTCTGCTCAATGCTTGTCCAAAAGTGTGTTAATAAACTTGATGCCACAGGTGGATGTGGGAGGAGCTACAGCCAAGTGTTTTTAGCCTCATCAATACAGGGAGCTGTATCTGTGTGCATCTCATTTACAAATGATGTATCTATTCATTTTGAAGCGTCTCCATGTCTGGATTCATTAGTTCATTTTGAGACTCTTCCAGTAGAAAAACATCATAAAGTTCAAGAGGAGTTCGATCAACTTGTTGGTTTTCATCTCCACCCGGTAATTGCGTCATTGAACATGTCACGATCAAAGCGCAACGCACCTTCTTCACCAAAATTCTGATTTTTAAACTCTTTAAAATCTGCGCTGCTTAAATTGCGCTGCCGGCAGACGGAGGTGTCGCACCCAATGTGCAAATCACAAAGAGCGTCAGATCGTGTCTATACACTTCCTCAACACTGAAACGACGCCTTTGCTGCACACATTGCATCCGGTATGAACACAGCTTTAATATTTATTTAACTAATTAACAGATAATGAGGTTTTGTTGCTTACTGGGTTTGCGTCAGCAGGTTTTGCTGAGCCGTTTATCTCATTTTTAGCTGCTCTCAACTTTATTCCATCAGCTGAAAAAAAAAAAAACAATGTTTTTTTCAAATGTACACAAAGAATAACTTTTCCTGATTAAAATAAATCTGTACCAAGATTTGCAGAGGCGACGAATTCTTCAATATCCTCATCATCTGAGTCATCCATGAGAGGCGTGAAAGCGTACCTGCAGACATCAAATGCGGATTAGAGACATCTAACTGAGAGTCCACGCCAAGTTCAGCGGCGCGCCTAACCTTTGGTTATTTGCAGACGGTCGCCATAAGAACATGATGACGAGCAAAATGACGGAGAACAAAAATCTCCAGAAAGCATCCTCCACCCACAGCTCCGTCCAGTCCTTCAAACACACGGCAGGAGATCAGCAGGAGAAAACGCCAAACGCCATCAGTGACCTCACAGTGTACTTACGGACTGACAGCTCGCTAACTGGAACTTTTTAGCATCCCAACCCATGAAAATGATAGAAGCTGAGGAAGAAAAAAAAAATAAATCAGAATCTGGCTGTCAAACACAAAACACGACTAAAAACTGCTTTACTTACCGAGAACAGCAAATATTAAAGTATTTGTGAAGTGCCTGTAGAGAGACAGTTTCACAGGGTTTCTCCTCAACTTCAGAGTCTTGATAGTTTGAGCCAGACTGACAAAGATGTTAGCAGCAGTCAAGGAAAACAGCTTTGCATTACACAAGCAATCATGAACTTATATAACTAAAAATGTCTGTCTTTGAGCTTATAAAAGATCATTTCTCTCTAATGAAGTGCTGCCAGAAAGCTAAACTATAACTCTCAAAATGCAGATGACAATCAAGCAAAGTACTGAAAAACTTACTAACACTGTTTAAGCAATAAAATAATCACATTTTTAATTTCTTTAAAATATTACTGTGCAATTAGCCTGTTGATGTTTTGAGGTTTTTCGCCTGCACTGATCAAATGATAAATTTGACTCATTAGTTATGCTTGAATACTCAATTGTGTGTTGATTTTCAAATTTAAAGCAGAAGCATTTTGGCTCTAGCACTGCCCCCTAGTGGACTAACAATGTACTATAATAGTAAACATAAATAAATCACTGAAGAAAGATCAGAAGAAAAAAGAAAGTCTGCAAGAAATCTCAAATCAGACACATTTTTTGTGGAAGGTTTCTTCTAGATTCAGCGGATCTTTATACTCAGTTTACCATTGACTGTATAAGAAAATTGGACTGGGTGACCTCTCCATCCTGAGGAAGCCAAAATCCCAATAGACAGCTTTTACTTAGTCATTCTATTTGTCAGAATAATCATTCTTACTCTGCTACTTTTTGAAATTTTAATTTTTTTTCTCTTTGACCTCAATAAAAATATGTAGTCTCATATCCAACGTTAGAATTGTTTGACAGATTTTGTGTAGCCCGCTTTCAAGTGGTGGTGATGTGGAATTTCGACAATTTCTCCCCTCGACTTGCAGAAAAATGGCGACTGAATTGATTTAATTTGGTTGAAGCCGGAGGAAATCCATCTTCTATGGGAGACATCACACTCACCCGGTCCAGTTCTCATATACAGTCAATAGTTTTAACCAACAGCCCTCCATGGAAAAACAGTGGCAGTGACCACCACCTCCTACTCAGAGGTAGATGAGGAGCAGAGTGGAGCGACACAGGGAAAGATAGCAGGTGCACAAAAGGATATCCACCAGCATAAAGAAGAATCAAGCAGAGCCAGGGGAATATTGGCCAGCAGGGCAAGGTCAGAGTCTTTCGTCTAGAGGTGGGGAGGGGGGGCACAGCAGGACCAAAGGATGCAGAGAGGAGGAGGAAGATGTGGGACAGACACGAGACTCATTATAAACACAGGAAACCCACAATAAAAAAGTGCATTTAAAGTAGGGATGTCCCAACCAGGCTCTTTATTCGGCTCCGATCTGATTCAGTCATTTCACTTTGAGTGTCTGCCGATCACGAGTTAAGTAACTTAAGTAACCTGGTTTACTGTGAAGTAGCTTGAATAATCAAGTAAAAATAGTCAACTAGGAAAAAATAAAGTTTGGTGACTGTAGCTTTTGAATTTTCTGAACTATTAAAACATTTTAAACTATATGTGACTCATTTATCAATAAAAAAAAAGCAAGGAGAGATCACTTCTCATTAAAAAAAGCAAAATCCCAATGCTTTTTCTTTTGAAATACCTTTGTAGGTCTTTGTTTGAATTAAGACGAAACAAAAGAGACACTAGTTGTCAGTTTAAAACGTTTATTAAAAGAATTACTGAGCGTGGAAGTCTGAATCTGTGAATATTTTGCTAACTTCACAGAACTATTTTTAACTGGTGCCGTATTCTACTGTGCTTTGTGGCAATAAAAGGTGGCGACAAATTCATGATAAGCAGACTTCCAGTACAGTTTTTATCTGTAATAATAAGGTTGAAATATTTATTAGTGCTGATCATAAGAATAAAATGAGTACAACATCCGACACCAATCTGAAACTTTGTGACAAGACCTGGTTTCCAATTATATGATCGAATCGAGACATCCCCAATTTAGACTTAAACGTTTGAGAATCATTAAATTCTTAAAAGAAAAAAAGGCACAAAAAATATCAACTTAGTGCACTAACAGTAGTTTTAACACATAAAAAATAGCTATTGGGGTGGTACTGGAAGGATATGAACCACAAGGCGCACGACTCAAACACAGCCAGAACAATCGCTGTAATGAGAGCGGGGCCGTTGTCTCGACCCTTCACGGTTTGTTTCAGAATCAAGAAAAGGTTCGGTTGTCATGTCAGATAGTTGTTGACAAAGCATTTACAGTGGTCCCTTGTTATATCGTGGTTCACAGGTTTTTCTTTCAGTAAAAATTTGCACGCCATGTATTTTACAGCACATTGTGTCCTGATTGTTAATGTCGGTCGTTTTTCTTCAACAGAATGTGCTCAATTTGCCAAATTTACATAAAGCAGATCTCTGACTTTATTCCTTATGCTGGACTTATTATCCTATTCAGGTTTGATCTTTGAGAATTTAAACAATAAATAAAAATGTAAAAATGTTTATTAATGTATAAAAACTGTATAAATGTGTAGTGAGGGGTTTTACCGCCTTAACACACTGTAAAAATTCAAGCAGATTTCACCTATTGAAGGTTATTTTAGACGTAACTCCCACGATAAACAAGGAACCACAGCAATGAATTTTTTTTTTTTTTATATATTTCTCAATTCAAAGTGAATAATCAGTCTTACTTACCCCGGTAATCCTCAGGACACCTTCAACACAAGCAAATCCAAAGTAAAGGACGCCAAGGCCCACAACTCTGTGCATCACAGTCCCCAGTCGAGGCCTAAAAATACACAAACAGAATTTAAAAAAGAGCTCTAATGTAAATAAACAACTGAAGACGTGTTTGTCAAAAAACCTAGTTTGACCTACTTTATAATCCCATATCCCAGGCTGACAATAATGACCAGCAAACGAGCCAAAGTCCTCTTCAGGGCTGAGACCAGCTCGGCGAAGATCAACAGACCCGGAGCTAAAAGGAAAGAACGTCAGCTCAAAAGCCACTTAAAAAGAAAAAAAAATGTGGAGGTTTGAGGAGACTTACAAGCCCAGCCAACAGTGTTGGTGTTTTCATATTCGGCACAGAACACCGCCATCTCCACCATCCCCAGGAAGATGACCCCTGCTATCCAGAACTGGATCCTCAGCAGATCCTTCCAGTAACAGGCCGCCCAGAGGAACCACAGCAGGGCGTAGAGGATGTACACCACACACATGACCATGTAGAACTACAAAAAACACACACAGTCTTTATACTAGCCAAATCTAAACTCAAGGGTTTTGTCCTGTAAGTGGAACCAGATTCTCCTCTAATTAGTTTAACTTTAGACAAGATACAAGTATGTTCATGAAGAACAGATGAAATCCAAACACAGTAGACTTAAACAAAATTACAAAAAAATCGGCAGTTTGACAGATCAGGATGTCAATGGGTGACCCAACAGCTGTACATAATTAACATGGGATTGTTTCCCCTAAGAAAATAAAATTAAAAGTTTCCTGATTAAATCAGGAAATATTTCATTTGTTTGTTATTTTGACTGGAGAAAATCTGGAATCTCTGCTGCAGTTGTGTATGTTTTTTTCACAAAATCTTTAGGGCATGAATGAAATGCTATCTATTTTTCAAACAACTAGTTTTATTTCATAAAAAAAAGTTAATTATAAAAAAATGAATTTTATATTAAAATTTGCAATCATTCATTTTTTTAAAATGTGCATATTGAAAGAGTTCAATGGGAATGATGAAACAAAAAATATATTTTTTATTTATCTAAAAAAATATGCACTCTAAAAAAGTTAAAATAAAATGTTTACTAATTTAATTTCGGTTAAAAAAAAGTTATTTATTTCAAAATAAAAGTAATAAACACAAATCAAACGATGTCTAAACTTGTTTTAGTTACACTGTTTGGTAAAGACACCTAGTGTAAGAAATAAAAAACAGAGGGAAAAATACTAATTTTTTTAAACTAAAATAAAAATATCTATATATTGAAAACTTTAAATTCTAAGGATAAAACAAACAGCTTTACTGCTGGGCTGACTAACCAATAATGTCCAACTCTAAAACAATCTTTTTTAGAAGTGTTCATGTGAAAAGCTGTACTTTGTTTTTTAATTAGCTGTACAAAAATGATTAACAAATCTAAATAAAAATCAAATCAAACTGTGACTTCTTGAACAAATGCATCCACTTACAATCATTAGTGGCCACTCTGTGACAGAAATAAAGCCATGGCTGCCTTTCATCACCACACTGACTGTAAAAAATAAGAGCATGACATCAGAAAAAAACAATAAATGATCATATTTACCAACTTATTATGTGTGATAGAAAGCAGAGGAAAAATAAAGTAGAGATAAAGTCAGATATCTCACATGTTAAATTCCAGTTGGCCTCTTTGCTGGATAAAACCTTAACAACCAGCAGGTAAGGTCCATCCCTCCATGTGGTGGCGATGACCCCATCTCTAATTTTCACTGTGCCTTCCTTCGAGGAGCTGCTGTCGTATTCCTCTGTGAGCCACTTCGTATAATTTTCATCCTGGAGCATCAATAGAAGTTACAGAAATAAGCAGGAGATAAATCTAGGATACATCTTAGATTTTAAGTTATTCTAAATAACAGACGTATATTTTCCTACCTGCATCAGATGCTCGTCAGGTGGACTGGCAGGAAGTGGGTTTGCCTTGGCTTTCTGAAGAAAGGAAGTTAAGAAATACTTCAACATGTTGGAATGATTAAATCCGATTTTGTGGACTGTCAGAAGACAGTGGTGTAGCAAACATACTTTAAACATTTGGAATGAGCTTAGTCCATCCTTGCACTTCATAGGAATGTGTTTATGCTCGATGTACTCTCCCTGCCCGAGAGGATTCGGGTCCAGGGTCTCCCCGTGGCTTAAAGGCGTTTTGTCGTACATTTCCTGCAAAATTCATGAATCGTAAAAAATTCAGCAACGCATGGACAAACGGCCCAGCAGATAAAATTATTTATGTCAGCTTACTTCTAGATTGTTGAATTCATTGTGGCAGGGGTAATATTTTAGGAACCAGTGGACGGTGAAGGTCACTTCCTCAGGACAATGGAAAGACGCAACTAGAAAAAAAAAAAAAAATCTTAATTTCTTTTAAACATTTTTCCACCAACAGAATGGTTTTCTCTTTTTTTGGCTTAACAACAAACTTGACAATGTCTTACCTTTTAATTCAATATCTGTACCTTTAAACATGGATTTTCTTAACTGCAGCGGTCTTGAGGTCTGCACAGTAGTAAAATGTGTTTGTAAAATACATGATCATAGAAAACAATAACTTTGGTGACCTCTGCATCGAGATATTAACAATTTGTGACTGATGTGTCATGCAAAAACAATTTTACAGCTAAAATGTCCCCTAAGCTCCAGGAACTGCTCTGAAATGCAATACTCCTCCAGCAAGACAGAACAAAATAAACCTGAAACTTCTCAGTGCTTAAATTATTAATCAATGTTTTCCATTACATTACTTTATAGAAATCAACCATCCTTCTGAAATAACACAAGTGAAAATAAACACAATTTTCACGACAGTCTGAGTCACTGGGGCAGGTTGACCCGAGCAAATACAAAGTAAACACAGTATATCAAACTGGTAAGCAGATGCAAAGAAAATGTAAGAAAAAACAAACAAAAATCAAGACATTATTTCCATAGATGTAATGTTTTTAACATTAGCCATTTAGCTAAAGCTAGCTTGTACTGGATGGTTCATAGCACTAGCTAATTAAGCATATAACATGTTCAAGGGATTTTTCTAAATGTGCACTTTCATATTTTTTTAAAATAAATTATTTTCAAGTTACGTTTTAAAACAATTATCGTAGAAACAGATTGCACTGTGACCTCTCAGCTCAAGCTAACAGCGCAGGTCTAGCTAACGATAGCCGCAGCTGCATTAGCCGATACTCACATTAACAACTGTTATTGTCCAAAGGCCCATCTCTGGCGCTGCCACGACTTCCTCTAAGCCACTTATTAAAACTAGAAAATAGACCAAGCAGGAACGGAAAACTCCTGTGGTCGGACAGCTCCACGTCCGCATCCTGACTCCAGCTGCCATGTTTGTGTGCCGCGCTTGAGCACTGTCCGGTAGGAGGCGCCGTGAACGCAACACTCAGAAATGTAAACACAGTAAGTCCCGCCCCCAGCAGTAAACCCCACGAGGCACATGATCCACACTCAGAACTGATGGGAAATGTGTTTGAGTTCCTCATCTCCACATACTCCTGTTCACAGTTTCCATAATTTTAATAAATTCCCACGGTCCTTAAGTAAAAATTAACTTAATGAAAATTATATGACGATGGCACCAAATTCATACATTTCTTTCCATATGTTTATATAACATCTTGCAAGTATTTATCACAAATATAAGCATTATTTGTGACTTCAGAGTATGTACCATACCAAATGTTAAATCAAAAATGTACCCAAAAAAACCAAAACGTAAATCTAAATACTAAATGTAAACCATGAATCTAAATATACATAATGATATAAACATCAAACATAAATTATTTAAGTGTTAAATGTAAATTTTATACATATAACTCTAAATGTCAAATCTAAATGTTAAATAAATGTTCAAATGTTAAATGCAACTTTTATATCTAAATGTACATAATAAATGTTACATTTAAGTGTTGAATAAAAATAAAAATAAATATTATATATTACAATAATAAAAAAAATTAAAACATAATAAAAATGAAATGTAAAGTAGAAAATAAATCTAAATGTTAATGTTGAATATTCTATTTAAATAAAAAAATAATAATTAAGGGCTGCACGGTGGCGCAGTGGTTAGCGCTCTCGCCTCACAGCGAGAAGGCCCCAGGTTCGAATCCCGGCTGGGACCTTTCTGTGTGGAGTTTGCATGTTCTCCCCGTGCATGCGTGGGTTCTCACCGGGGACTCTGGCTTCCTCCCACCGTCCAAAAACATGCTTCATAGGTGAATTGGTGACTCTAAATTGCCCCTAGGTGTGAATGTGAGAGTGAATGGGTGTGTGATTGAGGCCCTGTGACAGACTGGCGACCTGTCCAGGGTGTACCCCGCCTTCGCCCATCAGCAGCCGGGTTAGGCTCCGGCACCCCCGCGACCCCGAAAGGGAAGAAGCGGTCAAGAAGATGGATGGATGGAAATAATAATTAAAATCAATTTAAAAAATAATTTAAATGTTGGGAAATATGCTAATATGACCACACCCTCACTGTAGTCCAAGCTTGGAATCCAGTAAAATAATACTATAAAATAAAAATAAAAATGTAAAAAGTTGATTGGAGCAAGAGGGAAAAAAGAGCTCGTCAACCAGAACTTAGAACTTTATAGCAGTTTTCAGGAACAGATGTTGTGAGCATGAAAAATGCTTTTGTTGTTGTTGTTTTACAATCATTTATTAAAGAAGGAGGGGGGGGGTGAAAATAAACTGCAAATATTAGAAACTACAACTTATAAAGCATTTAATAAGATTAAATGCATTATGTGATAATTTATTAAGTGGATTTCAGAATCTAAAAAAAAAAAATAACACTATCCACAGTGCATGTAGATGTTTGCACTGAAAATAGTATTATTTTAATGCCTTTAAACTAATAATAATTAAAAGAAAAAAAGTCTACAGTTGAATAACTCATCTACGACAATATTTTTTAATAGACAATAGATTGTCACAACTTTGGTAAACAAAATAAGAACAATATATATATATATATATATATATATTTAATAACCACTTTTTCTGGATGCAAAATTAAAACAAATCAAATATGGTAGAGACATTAAATGTAACATTTGATCATAGATCAACTTCTAGTAAATGAAGAAACAGAAAAGAAAACGTAATATTTAAAGGACTATAAAACATACCAAAATATAATGTATTTGATCAAAGTGGCACAGCAGCTTATCTTTCTGAATTCTTTCAAAGCGACATTTTTAAGCATAGTTTTGCATTATATAACTAAGAGCTGTTTTTATTTTTACACTATTGCATATTATTTTAAAGTATTATTATAGTGTAGTATTACTGGCTTTTTCACAAATAAATTAAAGTGTTTTCCTTGTTTTTACCAGATCATCGTCTACATGTTCTGTTTTATTCATGCTGGACCGTAAAGGTTTTCACAGTTGAGAGGTACATTAAGCTTATGAAAAACATGTACACATACACATACACAGAACAATAAGCTGGCCACTTAAACCTGTGGAACAACAGGGAAATGGGAAAGAGTTCCAGGTTAGTACTAAAGAACCTTCATGAGTTCTTGCCACAGTTTTTGTACCAACTGTTACAAAAGACGCGAAGTGTCACTTGAGCCTTGATCCGTCGCCGTCCCGTCAGTAACCGTGTCCTCCCGACTTAACGAATCACTCGACAAAAGAGGAGTGTCCACCGTGGGTTTCTGGGAAGAGTTAGAAGAGATCACCACCACGTAGCGGTCACTACCCTCGTCCTCCTCGTCCTCGAGGTGTTCGTGAACGTCTGCGGTGACCACAGTGTTTTTTGCTGCCTTATGGCTGCAGGAAGGGGAGGAGCTTGAGACTGGCGCGTCCCCGTCAGGGTCCTCTTCAGGAAAGCTGGTGTTGATATAAATGGTGCCTTCTCTGCTGGTCGACTCTGGAAGCTTTTCCACCAGCTTTTCCAACATTTCCCGCAGTTGGGTAAACACGGGGCGATCCATCGGGTCCGTTCTCCAGCAGCTGTACATGATCTCATACCTAGGAAGGATTAATATGACTCAGTGCATGTCTGCTAATTATGGATTAATACAAATATGAACATTTATTTCTATAAAATCCCATTTTTGCTTTTAATTCTTCAAAAATAGTGATAAACCAAATATCAAATCAATTTTTAAGAAGTTGTTCAGGGAGCTCGTCTTTCATTGTGTTGAATTAATTTAAATAAATAAATTGTTGCTTTCCTAACACAAGGGCAACACTGAAAATATTCACATTTCATCAGTATACCATCAATTTAGGGAAATTACAGAACAATTTAATTGTTTTTGTTTTTAAGGCACTTTTCCAGAAATAGTTTCTCAAAAGTAATTTCTTAAAATTAGTGCAGTTTGTTTATTGGTTAAAGGGATCAATTATCCATTTTCTTTAAAAGATACACTTTGTTTTTTAATGACTGAGATGGAAAATCAACGTAAACTAAATTCTAAAAAATGTAGATTTCACAGGAATAAAACTCCAGTAAGTTGGATACATTGATTATTGTGAAACATTCTAGACAAAAATAATGTGTTAAACATCAACACATAACGGTGTTTTTAATACTTTTTTTAATTCTAAATTTACATTTTTGCTAATTTGGTTTGGATGTTTTGCCTCAATAGCGAGACTTTCAAAGGAAAAGAGAACTCACAGTTCATCCAAACAGTCTGGTGGCTGCTTCAATCTGTTCCCTTCGATGAGATGGTCATAAATCTCGTGGTTCTGCACTCCGGGGTATGGCGTCATGCCGCGAGTGGCAATTTCCCACATGGTCACTCCGAATGCCCACTGCAAGACACACAATTTCAAAATAAGATTCTGTTCTGTTTTTTGTAAAACATATATTTTTTTTATTTTGCTTTGTATAAAAAAAGACAAAGAATACAAATATGTTTTTAATATTATTTAAGATTTTGTAATTTATTAGGAATCTATTTGGTTTATAGAAATAATAAACGTATGTCGTTTATTTTGAAAAAAAAATACCTTTTTCCTGAACAATAAAAAACAACATCAATCTTTGAGATTTTTCAGGAATTTGACTCAGATCAACGACAGAAACAGAAAGAGAGACTATAAGAAGTCAGTTCTTCTTTCAGAAACTCTTTGGGGTTTTTACAGGGACTTTAGTTTTACTGCAAACAATGACACGTCTTCTTACCACATCGCTCTTTACAGTAAAAACTCTGTCAGCGAGACTTTCCACTGCAATCCACTTCACAGGCATTTTGGCAATTCTGCCCTGCCTGTAGTAATCCCCGCTGTAGATCTTCTTAGATAAACCAAAGTCGGCCACGCAAACGGTGTTATCATCACGCAGCCTGAAAGATAAACACAATCTTACAACCGCTTTGGCTATAAATCCTAATTGGTTATATACATTTTTTTTAAAAACCTACATGCAGTTTCTTGCTGCCAGGTCACGGTGCAAAAAGTTTCGCCCACTGAGATACTCCATCCCCGCAGCGATGTCCACCATGAACTTCAGGAGAGTCTGAACGGGTAAAAACTGCAAACAATAACACACAAAACATCAGTATAGCTTCAGCCTTTTCCATACGAGTGTTTTAGAGTGATACTTTACCAGCGGACTCTCCCCGAGGCGCGAGCGCAGCAGGTAGCTGTGTAGATCTCCATACTTCATGAAAGGTAAGATGACCATGGGTTTGGGGAAGTGTCCGGAGCTTGTTTCCAAGCACACGCCTAAAAACAGCAAATAAGAATGTAAAAACAAATGTAAAGGAAGAGATAAGAAGTATTTTTTGTTCTTACCGAGCAGTTTGATGACATTGGGATGGTTAAAGTCCTTCATGCAGGCTGCCTCATTCAGGAACTCCTCAATCTCCCTCTGAGAGAAGCTGTCCACTGTTTTACAGGAGATTCTGGTGTTACTCGTGCACTTTTAAGTTTATTAATGTGCATCTAAAGGTAAATACTCACATTTCATCGTCTTTACAGCAACTTTTTCATGTGTGCCATCTTGTTGTGTTAAATGTCCCTCAACCACTGAGCCAAATTCACCTGGTAAAGAGATATCACAAATAATCTTAAAGATTCAAACTTAGGACTTTAAGACCCACTCTGATGAAAATAATGCTTTTGTGGCATTTTTCTGACACTGAAAGCAAATAAATTAACCTTAAAACTGCATTTCTGGCTATTTCTTTATCAAATTTGGTTTGAAAAAGATCAAATTTGGGATGTAGAAAATACACTCGATGGGATTCTGATGCATCTACTTGTAGAAAACTAGATCCATGCATGTCTTTGTTTTCCACATCTGAGCTTGAATCCCGCTCAAAACTGTATGGCTGGATTGGTCTGAAATGCTTTTTTTTGCACCAGTAATGCTAGGGTAGCGTTATGAGGGGCTGTAAGCTAGCAGGAGAGTGTGTAAAACGAGAGCTCTAAGCAGCGGGAAGAGGAATGGGGGCGGGGTTGCTCTGTGCCAATAATCTTGCCACAACTTAGGCTTGAATTTCTATTGAACTCCTGCCGCTCTGCAGAAACTATGTCCAAGAAAGCAACACAAATGTTTTACATTTTTGCTTAAAAGGGCATAATCATCTTCAAAAGTGATCGGAGCGGGTCTTTAAAACATTTCGTAATCTTTTTTAAAATAATTAGATTTAAGTGATTCAAAAGACCTGCTCACCCTCTCCGAGAATCTTTCCTATCGTCAGAAAATTCCTCTGGATCATCACATCCTGCAGTTTCTCCTGAAGCTCATCGCTAATGCCGAGGTTTCTCACTGCAGACATACAGCAACTGATCAGACCACACAACAGAACCTTCAAGTTCTTCTTTTGGACACTCATGAACATACATGTGACGACCACTGCTGATCGGTTGTAGGATCGGTGGTTGGTGAACTGGATGATCGGCTCCTGCTTTTCACTCTGTCCACACTCCAGCCTGTAGAGGGAGACAGAGAGCAAGGCAAAAACATCTGTTTAAAAAACAAACTCTAAAGCTGAAATTCAGCCAAAGAGGTGGGCCCGAGCCCTGTTTTCCTCTCTGAACAGACGTCTGTGACACATTCCTGTTCATATCCTTTGATGGAATGAGTCACAGCATCCATAATAAGAGAGTTACTGCAGTTATCACTGTCCCTAAAAGCAGATAATGATAGTTTAAAGGAAGCAAAGGCAGTTTAATGAAAGAAGTCTGTTTCCAGGTATAAATAGAAACTTTCCTTTTTTATTTTGAAAAAAAAAAAAAAGAACTAGAAGAAGACAAAACAAGTGGAAAGTAAGCGTACCCAAAGCAGGAACTGGAAGTTCTGTTGTGATAGCAGAGAGTCACCCAGAAGACAATCATCAGAAGGCAGACGCTGAACACCACGGCCAGCACAGCCAAAACAGAGTAGGGGACCCCTGTGTCAAGTCCGGAGGGGGGGATCACCACTACTTCAGAGACGAGAGGAGATGTTCAAGTCAGTCACACTTTTTAAAAAGATCAAAAAGATGATCAGAGTGGGTTACTTTTGAGTCAGACTAAAGAGCTGCTTTTGTAAATAACCTGCTCGGAAACCAACCCAGAGCTGAGCGTCGGTGGACAAAGTCAGCAGCTCAAAGATCACATAACTAGCAGATTACACGAGGGGGCAGCTTACTGTCCGCGGGCACAAAGAGGCTCTCGGGGGGGCTGGACATGCCGGCCCCAGCCTGGGTGCAGGCTGCCACCACCACACTGTAGGTTGTGTTTAATTCCTTCACAGGGATGAAGACCTCGGTGTTGGCAGTGTGGACCTGAAAATAACACAAAAACAAGCCACATTATTTGTCTGTGAACCTTTATCCTCCTTATTAATCAATACCTTTATGGTGAGAAGATTCTGTATGTATCTAGAGCCTTTAGTCCCAACAGCCCATACATGTAGATACGGGCTTTAAAGGTTAAACTTAAGGACGCAGCAAATAAAAAAGGGAAGTTTCTGCTGTTGAAAATAATACTGAAATCCACGCGTTGAAGCAAACTGTTTTGTTTCCTTTCCTAACTTGACATTTGCCCTTCCAATAAACCCCATCAAGTCCTGCAGATACTTTCAGTCTGAATTTGTGGAACGAGGGTGTGAAGAACACCTCCAGTGAAAAGGGAAGGAGCTAAAGTTTCAGGATGAGCTTGAAACATGTGATGGAAGTAACCCTGCATTTCAACACCACATGGTAGCATCTGGGATTCGCTTGAAAAAAAAAAGTGCTGACAAGAAGCGGGTAATGTCTATTACGTCTGGGACATCTTTAAAGACTGCAAATGTGAGGAGTCAAGCTTGAAAGAAAAAAGAAAGCAGGTGGATTTCAGCCGGATTATTCCACACAAAAACAGACTTAAATCATCCTCTTTTGCACATTTATAAAGGAATTGTCCCTGAACGGTGCTTAAGAATTCGGGCCTTTAGTACCCATCACATTCCATAGTGTCTGATGACTCATGATCACATGCCAAGAGGAGAAAAATACTGATGGTCAGTTTTCACACCGTCAGCTTCCTTGAACTGCAAAACACACAGGAAGGACAGGAAACATGCTATTGTACTCCAATGCACTGACTAAAGCGTGATCATGCAGCAACAGCTGTGCAAGCAACTCCATTAAACTATATAAAACAGATCCATTAGATTCAACTTTTCCTGAAATAAGGTATGAAATACACCTCTTTGCTTTGGTGGCTTAAAAACTAGAAAAAATAGAAGGTGGGAAAGTTTTTATTTCAACAAAAGAAAAATAAGGTAAGATTTACCCGGTAAGTAAAACTTCAACTCTCCAACATGACTCAGAATGGCCATAAAATCATCCAGTCAGTGCATGCATATCCTCATGTTGTTCTACATAAAAACACGTCATGTTTGAGTTCATTACAGGAACTTCTAACATGTCTGAGTTTAAGAAAAGATCAAATGGAAAAGAAACAATAAAAACAGTTGGGTGGCTTAGAGGAAAAGTAAAAAAGCATGTGTGCCTTTAAGTTGACTTCTGTTTAATGAAGGAAGTAGGTTGAACTTTGAAATCCAGAACATGGAAGTGAGGTTTTTGTTAAATCCTTAGCTTCAGTGTCTTTAAAGCTACTTTTAACAAACACATTTAAAGAGGCTTGCATGAGCTTGATATGAAAGTTTAAGTGCAAATGCCTCCATCTCTGTGATGTTTGATGGTCGTTATGCTACTACGGGCTGACCGAGGATCAGTCAGATTTATATCTTCCATGTCACCTAAAGGCATTCCAGGATCTTCTTCTTAAGGTCACCCTGTAGGTGTCCTGCAGTAATTCAGGAGTTCTTTTAAGATCTCTAGTAACCAGCTCAGGACCCTTGAATTAGTGTCTTCACAGTGCTCCCAAGTAGTACGTTTTTGAATACGACACATTTTTCAAAAGATCTAAAATTATTTATAAAGCATCTGAAGACAAAATGTGGTATACCTGACCCTGCTTGTTCTCTACTATCCCTGCACTTCTTTAGGACAAGTGATTCCTGAATGTGGTTGACTGATCACGCGTCTCTTCCGCACTTTGTTTGGGCACATGATAAAATAAACTCCTTTCTGCTTAGACACCAGTTTGATTTAACATAAAATTGAAGCTTTATGGCAGCACTGCAATAATCTGGTCTGCATTCAAAGCAGAGATAAAGAGAAAATTGGGTCATTTAAAAGAAAAAAGAAAATTGCATCCAGTTCCTCCAATGAAAATAGTTCTTGTGGCTTTTTTCTGATGATAGAGAGCATATATAAAATTGCATTTCTGAGTATTTCTTTATTCAAATCCTTGAAAAAAAATAATTGAAAAAATCCAGTTTGGGAAAAAAATGGTCTTTGTCCTAGAAAACAACACTGTTTATTTATTTATTTATTTATTAATAAAAATGTCGTAATCATGATTATAAGACCCCTGGGAACAATTTGAAACTAGATCAAAATATGATCTGAGTGGGACTTTAAATCACACATAAATGCACATGATCAGTCAAACTCTATGAACATCTTTACTGCATTCAGTGGGGATCATGATAGTCTGACATTTAAAGCCAGTCTGGTCATCACCATATCAGGCTGCCACAAGGAGAAAGCGCACACAAGTGTAAAGACCTTGACAAATTCTTCTCTTCATGTTGTGACTTTGTATTTATTTGTTTTCAAGTTTGGAGTGAATTTCACTCCTCTTGACTTCCCAGGCTTCTATAGGACTGTAGGCCACTGTCTGTGGTTGAATCAGTGATGTTTGAACCGTGGTTGTCGTGGTTTTAGGTTTCCCAAAAAGAAGTGTTTTCAAGCCAATTATACGTTTGGCTCAAATCTCAGCTATATTTTCAGAAACTCAATGATCAAAAGAGTGTTTTATAAAGCATTCGACAGGCATCCTCACTGTCTATTTTTAAAGGGCCTATATCATGCTAAATCAACTTTCGCAAGTTTTTTTTGTTTATTATGATGTTAATTCCTCACAAAAATACCCCAAAGCAGCGTTTTGCTCCATTCAAAAATCTCTCAGCATTCCTTTCCAACCCTTCCCTATGAACACCAGCTCCTTCCAATCCTTGAGTATGACTGGGTCCACACATTCATACAGTATGAATGTGAGGAACAGCCCCTTCAAGGAGGAATCTTCACATTCAGGACCCGCCCCCAGGCTAACACACACGCACACTTTCTCTGTGGAGCCAGCGGTAATCGGCAAAACTATTTCATTTAAAGCTTTTATTTACAGTTTAATTTTAATTAAACACAGACACAATTCCGAGGACAGCTCTAGGATGACATCATGAATTGGGCGACGTCCACAAGGAGCAAAAGGTGGAGCTTCAGAGATCGAGACATCTTACTTCCTGGTAAAGAGCTCACAAATAACTCATATTTAATAAAAAGCTATTCTTTTGTGTGCTAAAGGTAATATATTATCATATATATGGATATAGTTTACTCTCAAAAGGATAGAATAGCATCATATAAGCCCTTTAGAAAAAAATAATAAAACCAGGCTTTTAACACAGCATGAGACACATATTTATACTTTTGACCTTTAATTTTTTTAACTTCTTAGTTATAGTTTCTAATGTTTTTGAGCTTTTAATGCACAGCGTCTTGTATGACTGTGGTCATTTTAAGGCACCATATAAATGAGTGAAAACATGAACTTGATTGTTAGTGTGTTTATGCATCACTTAAATAAATGCTAAAAGGTAAAAATAACATAAACAATGACTAAGCTTCTGAATATTTTTCCCAGAGCAGCTGAGTTTGGTGTTGTGTGGTTTCTGCATTTGAGGATGTGGGACAGAACATGCTGAAGATGATGGTCTGACTTTGTCCTGCTCAGAAGTTTCTTGAGAAACGCAGCAGCAGGAGAAGCTTGTGTCTGAACTGCACGTGTAGTGAGTTTGTGGTCGCAGCGCTCACCTTACTGGATTGTGTGTTGTATTTCACAACAACTTCATAACCCCGGAGGACGCCGTTCATCTTCTCCTCAGGAGGAGGCCTCCACTTGATCATCAGCCAGGATTCGTTCAGCTGCACGGTGACATTTCGAGGATAAACCGATGGCACTGAGGGTGTGATAATGAAACAGTAAAAACACTGATCAGATGATGGATGAGATTGAGCAAAATCTTTATTTAGAATTCAAACTATTGATTAACATCTTTAATTACATGTTGGAACGTGCGCTTTTCTTGAACTGGCAAATCAAATCTTTCAACCAAAATATCCCCTGTGGTGGTCAGAGGAAGGAAACCGGGAGCAGCTCCACCCAGTAGGAACTTTGTGTTTTCCTAGTTAGGCCACACCCACTTCCCGAGTGACCCATCAAGAAAACAGCTAAGATTTACTGAACATCACATTTCTCTCAAGTGGATCTGCTGTTAAGGACAGTTTTGAGTGAGTCACAAACACTGTTTACTGTTCTGAGGCTTTCCCTGAGCACCTTTAGAATGGAAAAGTTTACTACTTTTACTGTACAATTCTGAACCACAAACACAAAGAATGAAATACTGAAGCTCAAATCCAACATGATACAAATTCAATTTTCTTCTTTTTAATAATCCGATCCCATTTTACATAGAAGTCAGCCTCCCAAAATCTCCAGCCTCCTTCAGCGTTCACTCACCTCCTTCTGTGGTGTTGCTCTGGATCCACGCCGAGACAGGAGATGACCCCAACTCGTTGCTACAGGAAACGCTCATGTTGTACCGCGTCATGGCTTTCAGGCCCGGAACTTCACAGTGAAAAGGAGGCACCGCTGCGTTGATGAATCTGGTGGTCATCACCTCGCCTTTCCTGGAACTCACCTCCTTCACCTTTGGGAGTTGGAGAACGCAGGTGACGGATCTGATCGTGCCAAAGCAGACACTGTTGGTTCAGATTAAAGGACTCACTCTGATCTGGCATTTGGTGATCGGGGAGAAACCGTTATGTCCGGGCGACCACGTCAGCATCAGCTTATTGGACTGCCTTTCAGTCACTTGAAGGTCCGACACAGGACTCGGCAGAACTGAGACACCAGAGAAACTCTTTCAATGCCACAAAAAGTGAGCTTTGGAACAGCAACAGAAGATTCTTTCTTACCTTTGATGTTAACACTTGCCACTCTTGACGTGGTGACGCCTTTCGCGTTGTGAGCTTCACAGCTGAAATGCGTATACTTGTCAACACCTGCAATTAAAACATCAAGTTAGACACTTCAAAGAGTGGTCTTTTAATTATGATTTTAAAATTTTAAGCAAAATGAAAGAAACGTGTTGTTTTCTAGGACATAGCTTCTGCAGAGTGGCATTAGTTCATTAGAAATCGGGGTGTGCTTTGGAAAGAGGC
This sequence comes from Oryzias melastigma, assembly GCF_002922805.2. NCBI lineage: Eukaryota > Metazoa > Chordata > Actinopteri > Beloniformes > Adrianichthyidae > Oryzias > Oryzias melastigma. The sequence goes on from NC_050526.1 coordinate 25,673,314, forward strand.
TATATAGCGATACGATACGCATCGCGATACACAATATACACAATATATTCCAAGACTATACAATTTTTCACTGTTTTTTTATAGCTGAAGCTCCGTCCAAGCTGCATTGGACGGATTCATTGCTTCACTGGTTTTTATCTACAATTCACCGAAATCCACGTTTTCATCTGATACTGGCAGCAATGTGGCATGTACGATACATAGTTCGATACTCATCCCAAGTAAAAACGAACAAGTAAATTTCTCATTATCACAAAAACCACAAGGATGACTGAACATTTAACCTGCAGCACGGTGGATGATTAGACAAGCAATTCAAGTGTTTAAGGTTTAGAGATTTCTGTTGTTAAGGGTTTAAGAAGAGGAAAAGAAAACTGCATTATTAATAGTGAGTCCCTAGAAAACAGTATCGCTCAAATAAAAATGAATTGGGAAGCACCAGGCAAAATCCTGCTCTGAAACAAATAACATTCCTCTGAAATAATCCAGTCTCCTCGTCTACGGGATCCTCTATGAATGAACATGTTATTTTGGTTTCTGCGTGGTGGAAACGTGCAGTTTCTAATGTGAATGTTCAAAATGTTAATGAGGAAGTCCTATTTGAACTTCCTTCACTTTAAGAAGTGGCGGAGACCGCAGGGAAGTTTCCTGAAGGAAACCTGCTACAGACCAGGTTACGTTCATAGAATCAGTTGCCATAGTGATTGATTCTGAGTTCAGCTTACCCCGCTTCGTGAAACAGGTTTGGTTTCACCCACTTTCACGAGTTTAAGTTATCTCCATTTCTTAAACCAAAAACTCAGAGTTTTCCTAAATTTGGAGTTCACAAACTCAGAGTTCCAACAAAACCTGCTTCTTGAAATGGGCCCCTGCTCAAAGATGCTCAGTGTGTTGTGCAGCCAACTAACAATCGGAGGTTTAGGTGGAAAACATAAGTAAGACACTGAAGGATGCTCATAAATAATTAATTAAATATCCTCTTGTCAGCATTTAAATATGATGCAACTATCGCTGAATGAACTGTAGGGATATATCGTCGAATCGATTTTTCCCTACACCCCTAATTACAAATACTCCTCTGAGTTGAGGGTGGCATTATTGGCCTGGAGCAACCCCACGCCCCTATTCCCCCTCCTCATTGCTGAGAGCTTTAAATAAAGAAATGCTCAGAAGTGTAATTTTAAGCGTAATTTTCTTCATATATGTCCATCATTGTCACATAAATTCCCCAAGATCATGTTAAAAACACCAAAAACACATTTTCTTGGTCTTTAACTGAGCTCTGAATCTACAGCTCCAGATTCATGCCAACGCTTACCTCATCCTTTTTAGAAATTACATTTTGTCAAGTCGACTTGAGAATTTTTCAAGAACAACTACATTTTTGCAGGATTTTTTGAAAAACAGCTCAAAGATGAAAATTAAAACTAGGTTGCAGCTGATAAGATTCTTGTATGTTTTCTGCACCGTTCTGGTTGTTAAGTTTCTTTAAAAAGACAAGTAAATTTACCTGCATATTATTTATCCATTTTTATTTGTTCTTGCCTTTGGTTTTTTGTGAGAGTTTATGATTCAGTCAACAACAGAACAAATTGTGGTTGAAGAGTTTTAGGGATGTGGCTTCAACCACATTAAGGTGCTGACGTTTTGTGCAATGAAAACAACACTTCCCATGTTGGTTCTAGTCATCTGTCACGGTCTGCTCTGTGGTCAGCTTTGTGGAAAGATTTCTGAGATGGGGACACTGGAAAGAACAGACAAAAGGGCCATTATTTCAAAGAGGGCCCAGTCCTGCTGTAGCTGGATGCAACCATTGCTGCTGGAAAGGGAAAGTGTGTGTCCTGGAAAACAGTCAGCCAGGCTGCAGCCATGTTTTGTCCTAAGAAATTGGCTAAATTTTGGTTAATGGAAAAAATGTGAGATGTAGTATTCAAGGCATGAGTCATGAGTGAGCTTTTAAAGACCCACTCCAATGAAAATTGGGTTTTTAACATCTTCTTGTGGCATTTTTCTGATGATGGAGGGCATATATTAAGAAAATTCCACTTAAAATTGAATTTTTGAGTATTTCTTTATTCAAATCGTTGTGAATCAGGAACAGATGAAAAAATGCGGTTTAAAAAAGATCATATTTGTGGTTTAGAAAACAAGTTTCCTGCTCTGCTCCAATCCAATGCATTCACTTGTAGATGGTTAGATCTTTGTATTTCTTGGTTTCCTCGTCCGAGCTGGACTGTAAGCTAGCGGAAGAACATGTAAACAGAAAGCTCTCAGCAATGAGGAGGGAAGAAGGGGATGGGGTTCTGCCCACAACTCAGGGGTGAATTTCTAATGAACTACTGTCAATCTGCAGAAACTATGTCCTAGAAAACAACATTTTTTTATTTGAGTTAAAAACTGCATATCCATAATTAAAAGACCAGTGGTAACACTCTGAGAATGGCTCAAAAGATGATCAGAATGGGTCTTTAAAGTCCCAAATTTGCTTTTTAGGGAAAAGAAACAAGTAAAAGTTAAAGTAGCAGCCATTTCTGCTTTCAGTCGTGCTGGTGGGCGAATCAAAACAAAAAGGAAATCTCACTAAAATGTGAAAGTTCGGGCATTTCTATGGGAAGTGCGACTGAGCTCAGGGTGGGTTGAAACGGCCATCGTGCTGCATGTGGAAATCCAGCTGTTTGGATCCAACATCCTCTAATTATCGGTTTAGGGTTTTTCCATCTCCGTCAGCTGCTTCTTCTCTGTAACATCTCAACTGCATCGTTTCAGCTTTCTGCAGCTGTTTGCCACATTTCCAACATCCTCTTAAAAACAACAAAAAAGGCAAAAGCTGTTAAAAAAATGAAGATCTAGAGCTTCTGTTCAGTTAAATTAATTTAGTTAAATTCCATTCTCCATGTTTTTTTTGTGTAGGTTTTCTTTTACTTAAGCCTACAAGTTTAAGAATGTGATTAGTCACAAACATCAATCAACATTATTCTTCCTCCAAAAGTAATCTGATGTACTCTAATGATATCAGTAACCACAGATAAGCGGACTGGAAGTGAGTGAATGCAGAATGGCTTTAAACTCTTTGTTTATCTTGTGTTTTCTGCTGCACCGAGGTCTGCTTGTTGGCTGCAGCCTGCCAGCCTTTGCGTCCATCCCCTCCCTGCTCTGTAGCGGGCCGCCCTGTGAATGGTGGCTTTGTTTGCTGATCCAACCCCCGAGCAAGCTCCCCGTGCAGCCCCCTCAGCCAGAGCCTTTGCACTTACAGGACCAGAGCAAAGCTCTAAACCTTTAACCCTCTCAGTTTTTGGCTTCACCGGACTGCAGAGCCTGCAGTAAAATCACAATGAGGGGGTTAGAGTAAACAGAGCAGAGGTATGCTTCCAAAAACATCTGTTTGCTCTTAAGTAGACTCCCGGTTAGGCCCTAAAGACATCTTTAACCTAATTTAGTTTTTTACTTTTAACTTTTATTACTGAAACACTCCAAAATATCAACATTTTTTTTACTTTTAAAGGAATATTTCAAACAGACACTTTAGTTTAAACTCATTCATGGTACTTATAATATTGTTACTTATCGAATATTTAAATTTACTTCTTAAGAATATTATTTAGCAGGAACAAGAAACGTCTAAACCTGTTTTTTCTTGAATAATAAATTCTACAATATTGTAATATATCATTATTCTCGTTTGTGTATCCATATTTCATTAACAAATATCCATATTTTAAGCAATAAAAATGTGCTTAAAATGTTTACATCACTACTTGATTAAATCATGTAAGTGAGGGAAAACATCTGTGAATTGTATTAACCCTCAAAAATTTTCCAAAAAGTATAAATTAGAAACTTTAAACTGCAACTAAAGGGGGCTCACTTTAACTTCCGGACTGAAACAACAACAGCTACAGTTAGCTGCAATTCAGCAAGTAACCACTAGGGACTTATGCAAGAAACGTAAAACAATCAAATAAAACACAGATGCACTCTTTCCGTTGTCGTTTTAGGTGTATTTAACACAAATTAGTTAAAATTACACTAAGATTATGCTATTTTGTAATAAAATTTTACTTGATTTAAAAAAAGGGTGATAGGTATTAAGTGGTCTGTGTTCCTCAAACTATGTATTTCCTTCCCTCGGTTTGCTCATTTTTAGTAAAGTTCAACTGCATGAAATGATTAAAATGAGAGCTATCACATGGACAATACAAACTAGCTTCAAATCAGCCCTTTAAAATCCCATGACCACTCATGTCTTTCGTTACTTTAGCTTCCTAAACACTGATAAAAACCAAGGACTGTGGAGACTTTTTTTTTCAAATTCTGTCTGGATCCTTTTCACACAAATTGCATAATGAAGAGAAAGCACTACATTTCAACCCATAAATTTCCTTACATTTTTATATTTTTTATAATACCAAAGCACTTAAGAACAAATAAAAGGTTATGTGTCGGTTCATTTGTGTTGGTTTCAAGTGTGTTTTTTTTCTGTTATTTCTGTTTATAACTTTCAAGCTTTCCCTTGTTACTGTGTTAATAGCTTTGTCTATTGAATAAATGCAAACCAAATAACATTTTCTGTCATACATTGTTATTGTGCAACCTTGTGGAATTATTTTGTCTTACTCAAAGATAATAATTAAAAAAAAACAGCATGCTGACCCCAAAAGTTGACATTTTCCACTGTTGTAATGCATATAATGACCAATTGTATTATCTTGAATGCTGGTGTACATTCAGTAAACTCTGACCATGCACGAACGGCCGCTCTTAACCTTCAAGAGAGCTACATCCACAGCAAAAAGCAGCTGCTCCAAAGCATGTGTGTGCTGAGACAGCAAAGACAAGCAGAACTTGAAACCACAGATAAAACGCCAAACTGGTGATGCCATTTTTCATGACCAGTTCAAGTCTCTTTGTCAAAAAAACAACCAATGAACCCCAAATAGAAGAAGTCCTAATAGGTGATTAAAAAAAAGATTTTATCATGTTTTGATTTATTGTGAAAGCGTTCCCAGTGGTGTTCTTCGCCAAAATCAAAAACCTATAGTTTTCTAGGACATAAGTGACAGAAGCTCTTTAGCACTGTTGGCACAACCAACCCTCCCCATTGCTGAGAGCTTTTTGTTTACATGCTGTCCAGCTGGCTTACAGCCACTTACAAACCTCCAACCTTACATTAACGGTGCAACAAAAATGTCACTATCCAGCTGTACGGTTTTGAGTAGATGCCAGCTCAGACAAGGATAAAAACCTTAATTATCTTTACATATATCCTCCATCATCAGGAAAATGCCATAAGAACTTGTTTAAAACACCTCAAACACAACTTTCATCAAACAGGGTCTTTAAAGTGTTTTTCCCTTTAGGAGAAACAAGCCAAGACAAGAAAAACCCTTGAATGGGATCCTTGCATGCCTTACGTCCCCTACAAGTTGGTCCTGGAAACAGAGGAATGCTTCCCTTAGGGTCTCACCTGGAACATGGAGGATGCTGGGAGAATCCTGATTGTTGTTGTAGGGCAGTTCATTACGACGCCAAAGGATCCGAACGGGTTCTGGAGGTCCTTCTGCCACACATGACAGATTGAAAGGTGTGTTCCTTGTGATGTTCACGTCCTCTGGCTGTTGTGTGAACGTTGGGAGGCCTGTGAAACAAGAGAGAAGTGCTGAGGTGTCAGAAAAAGCAGGCCTGCGTACAGGGATCTGAGTAAAACTCACCTTCCACCTCGAGAAAAATAGGCTGCGACTGTTTTATTTCATTGTTGATGCTCAGACTGCAGCGATACTCTCCAGCATCAGATCTGCCCACTCGATTGATGCTGTAATTTTGACAAGAAGATTATTTTTTTTTTTTTACTTTTTTAATCACATGACCTTGTTGAGGGTGTCACCTACAAAACCGTGGAGAAAACAGTCATGATGCCGTCTGTGATGGTCCGCAGCTCACTGACTTTGTGAATGTTATCGGGCAGGTCCTCGCCGTTCTTGCTCCACATTATGCTTATTTCGGGCATCGTGCTGGGTATGTCGATGGAGCAGTTGAATTTAGCTTCATTACCGTCGGATAGCTTGATGAAGCGAGTATCGTGCTTGAAGTGCAGCTGTTCAAATTCCTCTCTGCTGAGGTAAATTCTGGAAACATGGCGAGGTACCACTAAAGGCTCGGAAGTCCTGCTTTGCCGAGTTAAGGAAGACTGAGCTGTTAAAGAGGAACATCAAACATTTCACTTAAGGAGGGGGCGGAAGGAACATTTCTATGTTTCCTTACATGCTTTTAACCCTTTCAAAGCTTCATCAAAAAGTTCATTTTGAATAACAGAATCTGGTGGAGACAAACTCTTAAAAATCTGTCAATTCAAGCTAAATATCCCAAATTTGCTAAACATGTCTTCTGCCCTGTTCCAAAAAATATATATAAAAGACATCAAGTTTATATTAAATGCAGCGTTTTTCTTTAACAATCTGCATCAGAAAAAAACACATCAGTTCAATCTTGTATAAACAGGTTTTTATGATAGAACCAGGACCAGATAACCAGATGTAGATGCAAAAAGAAGAACTTTTTATCAAAACTAAACAAAGTGAGCCTACATGCTGATAAAGAGATTATAATTCTCTCATGATAAATGCTATTCAGTAACGGACATTTTCCATTCTTTCCAAAACTGGAAGTCCTTCCTGGTTCATCCCAAGGTCAGACGAAGAAGTAAATCTTTTTACATCAGACTCTCTAGAGTTGGCATGTCCCAAGTCTGGCCGTGAGCCAAATGTGGCTCACATTCAAGTTTCCCTTTACAATGAACTACAATTTCTTGATGTGATTGGCTGATTTCTGTTAAATTGTGCCAACTTGATCTTCAGAGCCAAACAAGTGGAGCAGAATTATTTTTACCTGTGATTGAAACCACAGTGGTTTGTAGTTCTAAATATAAAATAGCTGTTTGTGTTACTTACATTGAGAAGTATTTTTATAATTAATAATAAGTAGCATATCATGTGAACCCAAATTTAAAATAGATGAAAGATTTTGTTCCAAACAGACCTTGTGTTTTATTTTGTCTCTGTCTTTCAAATATGAAATTTTCTGTAATTTTTGTAAAAATATATTTTGATGTTTTTCTGTTCTATGTGAAGAAATACAAAGTATTGCATAAAACACATAGATTTAGCAAATAGTTATTTTACATTTAATGTTCTAAGGCTTTTAAGACAATTGAAGTTGACTGTTTTAACCCTCAAACATTTTGCCTCGCAAACTGATTCTCTGCAAACGTTTGGACACCCCTGCTTTGGAGTATTAAATGTTTAACTTACAGACAGTAAATTTCAATTGTAATGTTTGCTCCACATCATTCAAATATGTTAAGAAACAAGACATTAACATGTAAAAAATTCAGAAAATTAAGCTTATCAAGGTGAAAATTGTGAACCTGTTGTAAAGCATGGTGGTAGAAGAATGATAATATGGCTTGTTTCACTACATGATAGAAAAATACTTTACTCTAAGTGTTTTCTTATGTAAACTTTATAAAACACTTAAATGAAGCAAATAAACTTTGCAAAACAATGGTATATTTAAATAGAACAATGTAAGAAAAACAAAAACATTTTTAATTAACTAATTAAGAATTTGCTTCCATAAACATATATAGTATCACAAATTATCATGAATGTATACACTCAATAGGAAGTTCTCACAGCATTAAGAGTGCATAACATACACCAACTTTTTTCTTTAACTTCTTTAGACAGTTTTGTTTGTTTAAAGTTCTTACCTTAAAATAGATCTATATTAGTTTACCCTAAATTGCTTAAAATAATAATAAAATGCACTGGGTGGTTTTAGTCAATACCTACCTATAAATAAAATTTAAAACATAAATTTTCAACTTATTTTTTTTCCTCACTTCGTTTTAATCCACTTTTTATTACTTATCTGTCCTTCTAACGCATTTTAACCCTATCTGTGGTATGTGAAGTACTTTGAACTGCCTTAACCTGCTTTGGATAAACTTTGATTAATTCTCTCAGTAATTATCCAGGTCCCGGAGCAAAGGTCAAACACATTTCCTCTGCTGTAAATCCAGGTGACACCACTGTTACTTTCAGGGACACCAGTTTAGTCCAGGAAAACTCGAACTCTCCCTGTAAAAAAATAAACAACTTACCGCGAACCGAAACGCTCAGCAGGAGAATGAGCACGGCTGCCGTAGAGAGAAGAGCGCAGCAGGTTGACATCTTTACTGCTCTTTACTGGCCCACTGCTTAGAAAGAAGTTTGAATAAAAGTGGTCGAACAGAAAGATTCAAATCCGGACAAACGCAGCATGACCCGCGTGGTGCGTGGATTCAGCGCAGTCTGTGAAACTTCAGACCACAGGCAGCACGCATTTTACTGTGTGGAGACGTCAGAGATCCCGCGGAGGCGGGTCCCTGAACGCAGCACCAACAGGTTCAGGGTTTTTTTTATTCTTTCTTTTTCACTTCAGATCCACCAATCTGTGCATATATGCCTTTTATGTTTATTTCAATAATAAAACAATACACAACTCGTGTTTAAAAAGAAGAATAGGACTTTTAAGTACAGCAACTCCTCCACCATGTGGTCAGTTTTGGTCATGCAGCTCAAAGTTTGCGTCTAAAAAGAGGAGAAAAGTTTAGTCCAGCAAAACGATGAGCTATTTTTTTACTTGTCTAAACACTAAAGAAGGTTAATTTCAAATATTTTTATCAAAAAAAATGCCAAGTTACCTGATTTAGAAAAATCAGAAGATTACACACAATTTATCTGAGTTTTTTGTCTTTCTTAGAGCTTATTTTATGTTAAGAGCAAAATAAAATGAAAGAAACAAGGTGAAAGTCTTACATTGATGACAGAATTTGAAGTTATAGGGCAGATTTTTGACATATGAAAGTCATTTACTGTTTCTGCTGCGTAAACAAGAGGCACCATGGGGAATACTGTACTAACAAAGACCAGATGTTAGAAACGTAACAGAAAGTTTGAGTCTTACGATTACAACATTTAATTTGCTGTTGGATTGAGTCAAACTAATATTTTTTTCCTCAGATTTCTGAAATACATGTAAAAAGTAAACCCTAACTACGATAAACACAGGTTCAATGTCAATTAAAAAGTTTACTTACATTTTCTAATTTGAAATCTGAACTAATTCTTAAATCTTAAATTGGCTCTTTTTTCTAGGGGTGTAACAGATCACAAAAATCACGGTTCGGATCGTTTTTCGGATCAGTTGAAAGCAAATTTTTTGGAAATGCTTTAAATCATATATTCAGTATCAATATAAAGTACTTCCCACACACAATATTTATATATGCAACATTAAAACGTTTTCTCATTGACGCCTATTTATTAAAACAGAATATCTTTAGAGTTTGAACACAAACAAAATGCTAAAACATGTAGTTTCTGACTACATTTGCATGTCTTGCGACCAAATCTACAAAAACTGTGAGAAAAGAATGCTTAAAAATAAACAGCTGCTTCTCCAAACTCGGAGATTCTTTGAATCCAGAAATTGAAACGTGTACCGATGCTTTTATTCAGGTCTTAACATTAAATAAACCTGATATCTATCCATCCGCGTCAAGTTGAGTAAAGTTTGTGACGGAAGCTGCAGGGTTTTTCCTGGCTTAAAATAAGGTGGTGGTGTCTCGTGGCGACTTCAGATTTGTATACCTTAAGAAGTTTATTTTACTATTGTTGTGGTTATTTCATAAACGTTATTGAACATTCTTTCAATTTACATATTTTACTATTATTAGATCACCTCATTATAAAACATAAATGGCTCAATGTAACTAATTGAGCCATTAGTTAACTAATGTAATGTAACTAATTGAGCCACTAACAAACCGTATATTGATACACAATAAAACAACTAATTATTCTAGTTTGAAGCTCCATACAAAAGCCTCGGGCAAATGTTTTAACAAAATCCTCAAATTCATCACTTCCAACTCTTACAACTAACTGGATGCCCCCCACCCCCACCCCTCTGTCCGTTTACGAGCACGCGCAGTCTCTCCTTTCCTCTTTCCGCGCGGATAGACAGACTGTCTCCTTTTTTCTTTTTTCACGGAGGTTCTCCTCTAAATCAGGTGTTTAAACTCCTGATTTTAAAGCGTGTCTTCTCTCCCTCGGAGTGGTCCGCGGTACACACGTGTCCGAACCGTGGCTTCTGATCCGTACGGACCACGGATCATCCGTGATCCGTTACACCCCTAATTTTTAATATTTGTTTTAAAGTTGATTTGCTTTATCTTTGCAAAACAGCACAAGTACAAATATTTTTGAGTGAAATCCAATTTCTTTTCCTTACAATTACAGTTTGGATTAATGGTGACATCATTTCCATTTGGCACCAGAAGGACAGTTCAATGAAACCACCACAGCGACGTAAGTTCGGCGGGGACCCACATCACCTGGTTCAACTGAGGCGGACGGTGGTGGACATGTTTTATTTTTAATTCTACAAGGAAGAGCAGCTCCTGGTTGTCTCATCACCGTGGAGGACGTGAACGGGCGACGTCTGGAGCCTGGAGCTGTCATAGGGATTGGAGAGAACGTCCAGCGGCTGCGTCCTTTTGCTTTACTTGTATGCTAAAACATTGTGAATAAACACAACACTAAAGGTTTAAAAATAAATGTATAATTCATCAGTAAGAAAAACACAGAACAATGCTGCCCCACTGTGTGCAAACATCTGCAATACATCTTGATATTTAATCTTTCTGCATAATATGTTTCTGAATGATGGTTGGACATAAAAAGGAATGTAATAAACACTCAAATATTTGGCATTGATTTTTTTCCCTCTGGATCTCAAATTCAGCTCCTTAACCCTTCAATGAAAAGGAAAAACTGCACTTAGCTCATCAAAATACATGTCATGAAGCTTTGATAGCAAACCTTTTCACTCATTATGCCTTGATAAACACACACACACATATATATATATAATGGAACATTCTCCTGTTTTTATACGACATAGACCGTATTATAACATTTCAGAATACACTTATAATAAAAAGAAATTAATCATTAGTCCCTATAGACAAGTTGATGGTCCCTAAGTAATAAGGCAAGTTCAATCAACATAGAAAGGACAACAGAGAACAAACAATAGCAGATATAAAACTACACAGATGGGGTTTTCAATAGACAAGAACAGCTGTAATTCATTAAACACATCAGCAATAACTACAGAAAAAATAGACGAAGAACAAAAATAAATAGATAAAATCAAATTTTTGAAAAGAAAGATGGGACATTAAACAATAAAAATGTGTAAAGAGGTGTGATTTTATCTGTTTCTTACTTAGTTTGAGTTCCAGGTGTCTTCTGTGTTGTTACACACTACTTCCAGTAGGTGGCGGCAAAGCAGCACAAATCCTTGTTTTTATTATTACAATTTTAATAATAAAAGTAACAGTCATAATAATATGTATAGTAGCCCAGTGCATTTAAACTTTTCATATTTCTTATTTTTCACAATAAACAATTCCATGACTTGGGATATTTCAAAAGCAAATGTGGCTCACACACTGACAAAACCTTCTCAATTGTCTGGTGTTTGAGTAGTTCGTACCTAGTTTCGTAAGTCCATTCTTTTAAAACGTCGGGAAACAGTAACATTTCCGGGGAAGTGGCTTGAATTTTGTTGGTAGATGCTGATCTGAGGTCAGTTCATAAACACGCCTACTCGTGACCAGGCACGCGCTAGCTGTCATTTAAACTGATTCCGGGTCAGATCCCCCTAACAGCTTCGTTCCGGAAGTCAGCGTTTAGCTTCTGTGGTCAACATTCGTAGGCATTTTTATCTGCGAATGTCCACATTTTACTACAGAACATTTGATCAGTATTTCTAAAAACTTTTTTTTTTTAATTTCCCCCTGAAGTTATGGACAAGCTACGTCGTGTTCTCAGCGGCCAGGATGAAAACGAAGAACTGGGTTTGACTTCACAGGTAAGCTAGCTGCTGTGTGACAGTTGTTGAGTTTTAGTAAAGTAACTTATTGAATGAGATTGTCATTTTAAAAAGTTAGTTGTATTCATTTTTAAAATAATTTATTTAACATATCAATGAGTTAAAATACATTTTATCTGTGTTTTTCGTAGAGTTTGCAGTAAGTTTTAGCGTTAGCTAATGCTAGCTCTGGAGGTTAATCTTTGCAGGTTAGATGTGGCAAACTGTCATTTTTCTGTCGTAAAACCTCGTAAACTCTCTAAGTTTAAAACTTTAAGTTAAAAGGTAGAAATTGATGACTTGGTGCACGTTGTAACAAAGTTGCTGCACAGCTGTGAACTCCTGAACTACAAAACCCAGACTATGAACATTTATATTGGTTTATTTTGTTTCTAGTCTAGCATTGGTAAATAAACTACTTTTTTATTGTTCAGTTGATAATAACCCTGTTTGTTTACACTTTTGCACGCCTACTCAATAAGGAGGAGTTGAGGTAAGAAGGTGGATTGATGTCAGTGAGTTGTTTTTAGTTGGAAATGTCTTTGAATGTCTTATTTAAATAAATAAAAAAACACAGTGGAAACGTTCTGCTGCGTCTCTGTGGTTGAGTGGTCAGTGGAAGCCTGCACAGCTATCTGAGGGTCATCCAGCTACTCTCGTGACATCCTCCTATTGTTCTCACCAGGTTCTGGATTCCAGCACACTCAGCTACAGTACCAGGGTGAAGTGGTTTGTCATATGTTTTGCTGGAGGCATCCTGTGCTCCATACTCGTGAGTGTAACTTTTATGTTCTCAGAAGTTGCTGTTTTAAGTTTAGTAAATGCTGTAGTCTCTCAAATGAATCAGGAGGCACTTCTGCCACTGTCTGCTGACAATTTTTACCTTATAATGAAACAAACAAAAAAAAAACTACTTGGAAAATCTGTTTTGTATTGGATAGTTTTGAATCACAACAAGTGCAAATCATTTATTGAAAGTTTACTGAAATATTTTATCAACAAATATATAAAATACTACTCATGTCTGCATATTTTAAGCAGCTTATTTTAAACACTTTAACACATCAATTCAAAACATACTCAAACTTTTTATATTTTTTTTGTTCCAATTAAAATAAACCTAGTTAATGTCAGTGGATTTGTGTCAGAGTCCATGGGGAGGTCAAAAGGAAATCCTCTGGTTAAAACCAAAACTACTTTGATTTTTTTCCATAATTTCTGTTTAACCACTGATTGATATTAGAGCTCAAGAGAGAAAGTGGAAGTCATGAGACCCAATGTTTAGCTTTTTTGTGTGGAAAATAGCCTTTTGTACTTCACAGTAAACAATTTGACTTCCCCCCCCCCATTTCGATTAACTCTAATTTTTTACTTTTTAATTAAAGTGGCATCACATTGTACCTGATGGAAAATATTGTCATGTTTTTTTTCCAGGGCTCAGCACTGCTGTTCCTTCCCAATGGGATCAAGCTTTTTGCTGTTTTCTACACTATAGGGAATATATCTGCTCTGGCCAGGTGAGACTGTTTACTTTTCACACTTAAATTTGAATATTTTAAGACCTCAAATGTGTGTTTTCATATAAAGCTGCCCTAACTAAAATGTCTACTTTAAGGGGTTTTTTTTCTTTTTCCATTTTCATCTTTTTACTTGTGTGAGTTTAAACGGACAGAAATCCTGTTTGTTTTCCAAACATAAGATTGTACCGCAAAGAAAAAAAATCCCAAAACAGTGTTTTAGTTTGTCTGCCAAACAGTGAAAAGTCACAGGAATTTTTTTAGTACTCTTCCTTTTCAGAAAACACAAACCAGTTCACTGTTTTAATAATGCAGTTTAAAAGGGCGATATATTGAATCACGGCAGTGTTTGACATTTTAATTCTATTTATATTAAGGTTTGTTTCAAGTAAGCAGTGATATGTCCAGTTTTTTAATAATATATAATTACACAATAAAACAGTGTAGTGACAAGTGTCTACAGATTTTCAATCATAGTTTTATTTTAGTAAAGTTTTTGTTTTTTAGCTTAACAATTTGCTTCTCTATTTGGGAATTATTTCTTCAGTTGTATGAGTATGTTACATATCGGTATGTTAATGGACATCCGTTTCGCTGTCACACTGAGGATTGTGGGAATGTCCACTCAAGTGTGAGTCGGCCTCCGGCGTCAGAACACACTTGTGCTGCGTGTCATCTGACAGACAATCCCTCTGCCGCTCAGCCGGCTCGGCTCAAAGCTGCACGCATGAACAGTTGGGATAGCCTCTGCGCCGTTGACGTCACTAACGTGACTCTGACTCTGAATGTGTCCTCCTGCTGTTCAGCCTGAGAAACTTTACCCACAGTCGGTGTGTGTTTATGGTTTCATGTATTTTTGTTCAGTCGTCCGAAGTGCTGGGGCCCGTTCCAAGAAGCAGGTTCAACAAATTTAGAGTTCAAACCTGAACTTAGAGTCACTGGACTCAAAATACTCAAACTCAGGGTTTTCGGTTTCAGAACAGCTGAAAATGTTTGATTCAATCAACTTGAAGTTGTTAGAACCAGAACCAGGTGCGAGCGTCGCGATCATTAAAAGCCCTGATCAATGGAGCAAAGACAGCATGATTCACCATGGCAACGGGAACAACCACACCTGAGTTTTGTACTTCCGGCGGCGTAAATTGATAAGTTCCTTCAAGCAAATGCCGACTATAGGAGCGCATTTTCTGCAAGAAAAGCAACACAGCTGCAGCGGTAGAACAGAAACAGAGCAGAGAACTCTAAGTTTCCTGAAGAAAACCTACTACCGACCAGGTTTCGTTCACAGACTCAGTTACCATAGTGATTGATTCTGAGTTCAGCTTAACCCGCTTCTTGGAACGGGCTTGGTTTCGCCCACTTTCCCGGGTTTGAGTTATCTCTCTTTCTGGAACCAAAAACTCTGAGTTTTACTGAATTTGGAGTTCACGAACTCAGAGTTCCAACAAAACCTGCTTCTTGGAACGGGCCCCTGTACTCCAGTCATGTGGATCTAAAGCTGTTTACACACCAGAAGTAATGAGGTCATTATGTAAACAGTGAATAAATTAGTCTTTTGAACACAAATCTCCATCCTCCATCAAACATTAGCCAAGTTGACCCACGAAGTGCAAGTTAAAGATGATTGTAAATTGAAATATTTTCAATTTGTATTATGTAGAACCTATGTAGTAGAGTTATAAAATTAATGTTACAGACCGTCTTAAAAGTCCGTCGCCATCCCCTTAAGGAATTATGGGTAAGAGTTTTTACAAATGTACCTGTCTTAACTTTACTGAAGCTCATTTTGTGTCTGAGTTTATCCCTAATGAATTATCTGGCCCTATAACATTTTTCTCTACTGTGTTTTTCTTTTTTTTGTCTTCCTGTTTCATATCTAAGGCCATTAATCTGACATTTAGGGTTTAGTTGTTTAAAAATAAATATTCTACCTTATTTTCCAGTGATAACTATGAAGAAAAAAATATAAAATAGATTTGAAATCAAATTAAAGGCTGTTACCTTTGGATTAAGTACAGCGTGTAAACAATTGACCCCTGTAATCAGCTGATCTTGATGTCATTTTTCTTCTTTCCAAAGCACTTGCTTCTTGATGGGACCACTTAAACAGCTGAAGCGCATGTTTGAAAAAACAAGACTCATAGCCACCATAGCTATGCTGGTAAACGCAGTTTTTTTTTTAAAGTCAGTTTTACTGTTTTACTTCGAAAATCGCTCTGAAGCACACCAACACTTCGTGTCTTCTGTCCTGCAGCTCTGTCTCATTTTAACACTTTGTGCAGTTTTTTGGGTAAGTGTGAAAAAATGATGAAATGCTTGATTTTTGTTTCTACCTTGTTATTTTTAGTCATAAATATAACTGTTTTGTGTTCAACAGTGGCATAAAAAGGGATTGGCCATCGTTTTCTGCATTCTGCAGTTTTTGGCCATGACGTGGTAAGTAGACATTTTTAGTTTTGGGTTATTTTAGTTAACTAAACAGACAGACTTGTGTTAAGTTCCACAAAGCTTACTTCAATTTTTGGTTGTTGGTAATTGGTGGTTGAAACTGTAGTTTGCTGTTACTTAACCAAAACTGTTGTGTCTCTTTATTACAAGGCAGTACTTTTTCTTTTTAATTTGTGGTTCCTGCTGGGAAATGTTTTTCCAGTTAAGTTTTGAGGTTGTGGATGAGCCCGGCTTATGTGTGGACAGCTGTCTGGAATGTAGGCTGAGGTGACTAGTGGGCAGGTTGCCAGAGTGACAGTAGGTCAGTCTATTTGGAGACGATAATTGAGGAGGCATCTCCAGGATCAGTAGAGGGTTATTTGCTTGGCAGTAGAGACTCTCGGTCATTAGAACCGTTTGAATTGTTAAGATCAGTGCTGACTCACTGTATGCCTGCGTGACTCAGCAGGTTTTTTAACGGTTTTCTCTGATAAAGGAACAAAACTGAAAGAACCAGAACACAAGAGTTTGATAGGCTTTTTTCTAAATTTTTTGAGAGCCTGTTCATATAAACTCTTTGAAGTGTAAATTGCTTTTTTAAAAAGTCTGTTAAACATTGAGGGATTTTGTAAAATCAGAAAAAATACTAAGAGTTCAAATAAATAATAGTTTTTTTTTAAATGGTCAGTAATTGTTTTCAGATTTGTCAACACCACAATAAAGGATTTACTTTTAAGTACATTTTTTGAATGACAAATTGTTCAAACCCATCTATATTCGCCAATCGAGTGAGCAGTGATAGAAACAGCTTTTTGCAGATAGTTGTGGGAACTTTCCAATGTTTTGCTTTTTGATCTCGTAGATTCATTTTTTTTACTGCTAATAGGTCGTCACAGATTTCCTAAAGTAAAAATCTAATCTATATGAGCATTATACAAAGACTATTTATGAATCCACTGTGTTCTGATGATGGAAACTCTGGTGGTCTCTAAAAAAATGAATTGGAATGTTTTGGGGTTTTTTTATTGGAAGAAAAACATGTTCAAATGCAATGCATTGTGGTCAATATTTGCCAATCTAGTGAGCATCGATGCACACTGGGTTTTTATAAAGACTTCTGGGTAATTTCCAGGGCTCTTGATTTTGAAATTGTAGATTTGGATAGCACTACAAAATAGAGAACACACAATTTTGTGCACTATGTAATGAGTAGTGAAGAACTTCAGACACAACCTCAGATACTTTGAGTTTAACGTTTTTAAGATGGTAGAGTTCTGTTCTTAGTTTGTTGATGACTATAGATTTGTGACCTGTTTTCTTCTATTTTCTTTTTTTTATACCAATATGGCCTTATACAACACAATATAGCTCCTTTTTTTCTTATTTATACCTATGCGCATTAGTGATGAAAAAACATTCCGTTTGTAAACCCAAGGGATCCACGTTTCAGTGACAGGACATCACCAGCTCCTTCACTACTCCACTTTTTCACACCGAACCGGCACACTCGCTTTTTCGACTCTGCCTGTGACTTCAAACGAATCACCATGGCAACCAAACTCACACGTCCCAGGCTCCTTCTCAACAAACTGGGGGTGTAGTGCACTCCCACGCAGGGACTCACAAACCCTTTGTGGGGGTGATTCTAAGAGAAGACGTCACGCTCCCACACTAGAGTGGGCAAAGTCTGGTCCTCCAGTGACTGGAGGACACGGAGATAAACGTCCGGCAGTTTTTCTGTTCGAACTCCACTTAATTATTTAACTTCCTCATACTTTAGATATTTCATCAGCATCTTATTATGGAAAAAACTATTATTATTATTGAAGAAATCTTTCTGTTCTGTCTGTCAAAGTTTAAATAGGAATAAATCTGTGGAGTTTTTAACCCTTAACTGTTTTTCCTTTCAGGTACAGCATCTCATACATTCCTTTTGCCAGGTGAGATGTGTTTATAGTGTATTTTATTCTTCATTATTGTCATATAAATGTTTATAAAACACACAAACAACAATCAGATGTTCTTGGATCATTTTCCGCCCCCGCTAACCCCACTGCCCTTCACACAACTCTTGTTATTCCAGAGCTTTGTGACGCTTTCAATGAAAACATGTTTTTATTTACCTCTCATCACTGTTTGCCTCCACCATATGGCCATATTATGTGGCAGTAATCCTCCACCGTCAGCTCTACTGCCTCCATTAATGCCCCTTCTTCAGAGCATTAGCCTTTTCATATTATTTTCCTTGTCCTTTAATATTGTCGGAAATAATGCTCTTTCAGTAAGATTTATCAAATTATTTTGTCTTCAATCTGGCTTTTATATTAATAAGCTTATGGTAATCTCTACAGGGTTAAAGCTCTCTGCAATTTTTCTGTTAGATGTTAATAGACGGCGTTCTTGGAAAACAATCAGATAAATCTTTATCCTTTTTTTGCTTACATTAAAAAAGGACAATATATATAAAAACAATCGTTTTTATAAAAGTAAAAAAATAAAATAACAGTGTAATTCCAAGCTTTTGCAGATTGGAGGTGTGATGCTGTTTTGTCAGTCCAGCTGCAGGGTTATATGGCGTTTAGGGGTCCAGACCCCCCCTCACTGTCTCCCTGCTGGGTTCTGTGTGTTTGGGCGACCCTCTAATCCATCCTGACAGCTGAGAGACGTCCCATAACCCCACCCGAGTCCATCCTCCCCCAACCCAAAAGCTGCAAACAAAGCATCACGTCACTGAAGACAAAAGCCAAATTCCTTGAGACTCGAGCAAAATTTTCACCCGTTTCTTTTGACATTTACCAAAATTCTCATAAATGATTATTGATTTCCTCCCCCCAACAATATATTCTTAGTTGTTGGTATGGCATTATTTCTCACCGCACTCATACTTCCTGTCCAGCCGTGACCGTACATGACCAGGACTTGAGCCTTTAATGTCTTTTACCTTTAAATCTCCAACACCTGCCAAGTCACTAAAACCTGCTGTGTGTTTGCAGCCACACTTGTGCTGCTCCGATGATTAAGTACAAAGGGAGGAAGCTTCTGTTTAGCCACGCCCTTGGGGGGGTATTTAAGCTGACAGAAAAAAAGTCACAGGTGGTTTTATTAAAAAATGTAAGCAAAATTTAGAATAAATGAATAAATGTTAAGGTAGTTGTGTTAGTTATTTGTAGCGTATAGTAGAGTCATCCTTTTAAGACATCTAAATATATTTTAGCTATTTCAAGTGCTCCCAGTGGTCTTTCCATTGTGATTATGCTGTTTTAAGGCAAAATTTGGAAAAAATTGTGTTGTTTTTTAGAACATAGTTTCTGCAGGTTGGCAATAGTTCATTAGAAATTCACCTCCCCATTGCTGAGAGCTCTCTGTTTGAGCGGGAAGCTTGTTTCCTTCCCAGTGTGTTTTCTACATAAAAAACACAATCTTTTTCAAACTGTATTTTTTCATCTGCTCCTGATTCCCAACAATTTGAATAAAAAAAATACTCAGAAATTCACATTTTAGCTAAATTTTCTTTATATATGTCCTCCATTATCAGAAATGCCACAAATACATGTTAAAAACACAATTTTGATCCATGGGTCTTTAAGGAGCAGAACTGGTGTTTGTCCATCAGCCTCACCCCTCCTCCCAAGAAGACTCTCCTTTTA
>NC_050526.1:25692948-25734996 GCF_002922805.2 Oryzias melastigma
GCAGCAAGGGAAACCCCCCCCCACCCCCATCTTTGTGAGCATGTGGCACTTCCCCACCAAAACATGCTCACTTATTCATGAACATCCCAAAGCATAGAGACGAAGACTAATATTCAGTTTATGTTTAAGCACTTTGATGCTTTGCCGTTTAAACTTTATGTTTTTAGATTCAAATTAGTTTTATTAAGATTTTTAATCTGTCTTTTTCTGTTACCAGGGACGCAGTGATCAAGTGCTTCACAACCTGTGTGAGTTAGAACTGAGGACTCAACAGTTGAAAAGTGGACAAAGTGTGCAAAACACAAAAGAAGTGACCTTGTAAAATTTTCATTTCCACTGTTTATGCAAATTCTCTTAAATGCAGTAATGTGAATTCTTGCTTTTCAATTCTAGATAAAGCTTTGTACCAATAACAGCGCCATGACTTTGTTTGTTTTTTTAATGTGGAAGTAACAAAGGATTTCTTTCTGGATGTATTTAAGAATGTCTATAATTTCAATATTTCCTCAGATGTTTTATAAGGTTTTTCTGCAGGGACATATTTGACTTTTTTGTGTGCAAAAGCAATTTAATGAGGAATTTCCATAGAAAAAATAAGTCTTTCTGTAATAGTATATCCACATTTTACTGATAGAAAAAGCTTGTTTTTTTTCCCACTTGATTCTTAATATTATTTTGTTTTCCTTCAAAGAGGAATCATGCGTTTCTCAAATATTCCTCTAATTAAACTTCAGCAAAGGCTATAACTGTCTGTTCTGACAGTGAACACATTTTCACTCCATTCATTAAAAAAAGACTTTTTCCTTCATAAATGTGTTTTTTTTTCCTTCCATATGTAGGAATGACCCAGTTAATTACGCTTTTCTGAGCATTGTGATTTTGACATGACCTAATAACCCATCTTGCGTCGCGTTCCATATATTGCTTTGGCACGTAGCCTTTGAGGATGTGGTTGTCATGACAACCTCCTCCAGAGAATGCTTTGCGTCTGCCGAGTCCTATTTGTGGAGCAGATGCTCGCATTATCCCGAGATGCGCTCCGTTCTCTGGACTCTCGTGGTCCAGAAACTCCAATGTCTTCTTGTTTGACACACAAAAAGTTCTCCACTTTTTGGAGCTCCATGGGTTTTTTTATTTTGTTTTTGACACCCACAGTCATCGGGCTGTTGTATAATGTAGTGGATTAGTATGTGTGAATTCTGCTAAACTAACATGGCAGATATCCAGCAAATCCCTTCTCACATAATCTAAGGGAAACCATGATTGCACAGATGAGCAGAGGGAGGATTGTTTTAGTTTTTTCTTTTCCTGCCTTTTTTTTTTTTTTTTTTTTTTTTTTGATTATCCTGAAGTTTGAGGTTGGAGGGGAACTCTTCCCTGACCCCAGCAATCTGTTCGCCCTAACTGCTTCCTCTTCATTACATGTAATCCTCTGTTATGTCAGAGGGAACAGGAATCCCACCCTATAGCGACCATGGGAATTACAAAAAGGACTTGATTCCTCAGCTTAGCTCTCTAGATCTTCATGAAGAGATGAAGAAATGACTTTTTCTGTGGTATCTGTGATTACATTGCTGTGTGTTCATTCCAGGAATAAGTCAATCAGTGGCTTGAATGAGATTTGCTTTGGTTAGAGGATTAGAATAAAATAAAAAGATCTTTATTGAAAATTTAGCAGGTTACATGTCTAAATATAAGAAATATATTTAGATTTTTGTGTCCTGGGCATCATCCTCTTTCTTATAAGGCTTATTTGTAAAAAAAAAAAAAAAAAGTGAAAAAACATAGGCCCGATTTTCACATTTAACAAAGTCTGTAAATTTTATGGGTATTTAGCCATAAATCTTGGAATACATGATGTGAATGTCAGAGTAGTCATTCCCTTAAGTATGGAGTCATGGTGAACAGACACCAAAGCAAAAACCTTCACAATTGGGATTGAAAAGTGCAGATTCTGCTTCTTTTTCACTGCTATCTCTGAATATTAAACAGTAATCACTAAAACCCCGTCATAGTCATGGGGTGGTGGAGCCAACCTACTGTAGGCAAAATCAGACACACCCTGAACAGGTCAGAATAACATTTACACCTATAGAGACAATCTGGAAAACACCAATTAAAGTCTCACTCCTATCATCTTTTGATCTATTTTCAAAGTGTTCCCAGTGTTTTTTTAATTATGATTATGCTTTTTTTTTGTCAAAATCCATAAACCTGTGATGTTTTCTAGGATATAGTTTCTACTGAGTGGCAGTAGTTCATTACAAATTTACCTTTGAGTTGTGGGCGGGACTATTGGCACATTAATTTCCCATCATCCCTCTGTGTTCACGCTCTCCCGCTTGCTCACAGCCCCTCACACTTCCAACCATTACTGGTGCGACAAAAATAGCGAGCAATATTGGAGCTATTTGAGTCCCATTCCAGCTCAGATGATGTACATGGATCTAGTCGTCTACAAGTGGATGAATCAAAATGGGGCGGAGCTTGTGGCCCACTGATTGTAGCTTTTTCCAGCAACACTTGCTCTTCACAATTTCAACAAAGAAAAACTCAGGAATGTAGCTTTAAGCTTACATTTTCTTTATATGTGTCCCCCATTGTCTGAAAAGTGTGACAAGAACAACACAGTTTTCATTGGAATGACTCTTTAGCCTACGAAGTTTGTTTTTGGACTGTGGGGGGAGACCAGAGGACGGTTTCCTCCCACATGGTCCACACAGAAGGGCCCCAGCTGGGATTCGAACCGGGCATTCCTGCTGGGAGGTTTGAGAGCAGTGCAGCAAAGATTATAAGGATTTTTCATTTTTTGTGGATTTTTTTTTTTTAAAGAAGTCACAATAGATTCTGCACTGGTGAGAGTCCAACTTGGGTAGCAAACAGTTTTAGGGGATAATTTTACCCAATTATCTCAGAAGGATTTCCATTCTGAGAGACTTTATTGACTTTTTAGACTTTTTTCCCCAAATTCATCAATAAACTGCACATAACTAGAAGCACCGAAGCATGTTTGTCTGGTTGGGATGATTAGGATGAAGGTAATGTTAGTGTCTGAGGACCACGAAGTGATGCTGCGTCTCGTGGCCACGCCCTCTTGTGACTCCATCCTTAAAGCAGGCAGCCTGTCAGCTCGCATTAGTTCAGCTCTAGTCCTTGTGGACAACAGGTGCACTGCAGCTCCGCTCCAAAGCTGCGCCCACGGCGCGCAGGGACTCCTCACATGCGCTGCAGGGAGCACTTTAAGGCTTTTCCCCTTAAAAATCCCGACCACTTCCAGACACAAAGATGCCTTTTCCACCTATCAGCCTCCAGCAGCGGATCTCCTCACCCGGCAGGGATTTATTTGGAAAAAAGAAAGCCAGTGGAGAGCCTCGACAGCCGGAAAAAAACGAGAGATCTCATGGAGAAAGAGGCGCCTCTGACAAGGAGAAGCAGCCTGCTTCATGGGCTTCTGCAAATCTGAGGAATCTGTCAAGAAAATCCCACCAGGAGAAGACTAAAGACCGCGCGCAGAGGTCCGACGCGGGGCTGGAGACTCAGGGAAAGAGCTCCTGGCTGCCGGGGCCCAAAGCTCCGGACCAGAGAGTCCGGCGCTCCAGCTCCATGGACTCCAGCAGGCACCTCCGCGGAAAGGAGGACGGGAAAAAGGAGATCCAGTTCTCCCTCAGTCTCACCCCCGAAGCCATTCTAGTCATCCAAAAGCGCAACCTTGAAAAGCAGATGATGGCGAAACAGCAGAAGTGCTGCGCGTCCGCGGACTTTCGGCACCGGAGAGTTTTCCCGTCCAAAAAGGCGCACGGAGGCTCCAAGAGCTGCGCGCCCGGAGCCAAGGGGGAGTGCGCCGAGCAGGACATCACCGCCATCGTTAAAATCTCTCTGCTGAATGATCAATACAAGTACGACGATGTGGAGTACGAGGAGGAGGATGGAGACGTGGACGAGACGGTCGTGAGGAAATGTAAAGAGTGGCTGAAAGGGGTCGAGAACGCGTCAGCTTTGGGGAAAGTCGACAAACTGCCCGCGCTGCCGCACCTGAAAGGCTGCTGACCCCTGACCTCCAGCCAGACACTCATTGGACTGAAGACAAAACACTTTGCACAAATTTGTTTTTTATTTGCAATCCAGGAAAATCCACTCCAAAGGAATGTAAGCTCACAGCCAGACCAAAAGATCACATTTGGAGGAAATCAACAAAGAGGAGCCTGCATCTCACCCATTGATGTTGATATAATTTTCTTTTGAAGGCTTTTTATTGTTCCAGCCTTTTGTTTAAGGTTTCCCCCTCACAGTGATGTTCTCACCCTTTTTGCACATGGTTTTGTTTTCAGCGGCTGGCCTCTGGATTGGCAGAGCGGTCGGCGTGAAGGCAAAGCTTCCTTTGTGTTGGAGAACAATAAGGAGTCAACCAGAGGGCTTTATGGCCTCCTGCTGAAGACCCTTTATCGTCTCACTTTAAAAGAGTCAAATCCTTTGTGAGGATTTCACACTAATGTACAGTATTAGAACTTGTTTTATCAAATGCTTGTTTTTTTTGGTGATTTAAGACAAAGAACTGTTGTTTTGTTCCCATTTTGACTCCATTTCTGATTCATATTTCCGGCTTTTAATTTATGTAAACTTGTGGAGGCTTCCTCAACATTTTAAAGCTCTTTGTTTTTCAGGAACATTTGGGCATTAGTGTTTTAAGCCTCTTAGATATTCTGTTAAGTGCAGCTGAGTCTGCGGTCGGATCCAGGTACCTGCTCTCTTTAGGAAATACTTCCAATATGCCACCATGACAGTATTTGTACAAACATCTGGCAGCTGTTTTCCAACAAATGCCAGATACACACTACGTGCTGCAAAAAAAAAAAAGATGGTTCTGCAAAGAAAGCACCTTGTCTTTATGCTGAAAGTTCACTGCTCAGGGAAACGGAGCAAGTCGGAAAACATTTCGCAAAAATGAGGTCAAACAAAATAAAATCCTTAACTTTTGCAGTCTGTGTGGATTCATTTCAATCTCCCTCAGCTTCATTGAAAGAAATTTTCTCACTAAGAATTTTAAAGAAAATTCAAGACATACACACTAATGAAAATAACCTGTTTTCGGGATGTAAAATTCCCTTTTTACATATCCCCAAACACTCCACTTTTACCTAGTTTTTATGTTTTTTTCTTCTTTACAATTTGCTCTGATAAATTATCTTTAAAATACATTTTATGGCAATGGTTGATATCCGTCTTTCTCATACAAACCCAGCTTCTTTTTATAGCCTAGATATTTTTTATTAAATTACACAATAATTCTACAATAAACCTTGTACAAAAAGATCAATTCAAAATGGTAAATTATGTCATTTTTATTGTCAAAAAAACACAAAAAAGGAGATTTTTGTGTTTTTATCTTTTATAGCAAAGTTCTAAAGTTTACCAATGTAATAAAAATGTGCAAAACAAAAAAAGAGCAAAGACAAAGTTCAAAACAATGAGAAAAATCTTAAAAAAAACTATTGAAACTATTCCTAGGATTTGTCCTAGTTGTGTAACAAGGGTGTACCATAACTCTCAATATGTTAGTTGTTAACTTAAAATAATAAAAAAAAACAACTACATTTTTAGTAGAAAATTGCTGTTTTTTTAATCACAAAAGTTGAGATCAAACTATTTTTTTATGTTTTTAACAAAGATCAGTCATGTGGGGACAAATTCTAAATGTTCAAACCTACAAAACAAAGACAGTCAAAACATTTTGAAAAAGTCTATAGAAACCAGGCTAAGATCCACTAAACCAATGATTTATTCAAAAGTAAATCACTATTATGAGCTATAACTCCTATTTATTTTCTAAAACTAAAATTTCAAAGCTAATAACTTTTTTGAAAGGTGAAATTTTGAAGGAAAGCTATACTGATGCGATTTGTAAAAGTTTAGAGACTAAAGGGTTAAGGAACGTGGTGTCAAATGTCCCTCCACGTCCAGATCTTCCGTGCATGATGAAGTCAGCTTTCTCCTCTTTGTCATGTGACTCAGCAAACTGCTACATGAAGCATCTCGTCCTGAATAAATGCTCCCACTCAGTGTCTACAAGAGCTGTCATTGTTACATGGTGGACACTGGCCCGGCCCAGCGTGTACCAGGACCTTTGAGGTTCTCCACGGTGGCTCTGATGATTTTATCATCTGACTTGGTGAGCAAAAGTTGTGTAATCCCATCTTCCATTTTCAATTGCACCCTTGTTTTTGAGTCTCCCTGCTGCCCGTATCCGACCCGAGGCTGAGAGATACATTACTCCGTCTGCAGCTCAAACTAGCGAAATTTAGGTCCCCACGATTTGGTTGAAACCTTGACTTTTAGGTCACAGTTTTGTTTTGGTTCAATATCTGATTTGTGTTTTACAAAACAAAAAAAAAAAAAAAACCCAAAATCTCAGAAATCCTTTCTTTAAGTTGCTAATAAGCAAGTAACAATGACAAAAACCCCTTTAGTTGGCTCACACTAATCCTGGAGTGATGTAATAAAACAATAAATGATAATAATTTCTCAAACATTTAGCTGTTTGACACTTTCAACGTAAATTGGCACACAGCTGGGACACAACAATTCACTTTCTCCAAGATTCAGGTCCATGCTGCAACATTTGGGTCAGTTTTAAACCAAGAATTGTGGCATCCTTAGTTGAAACAGAGTAAAATCAAATACATTTTTACTTTGTGTCCCGTCAAAACACTTTCATTTCCTTCACTGTAATATTTTCTTTTCCCCTCTACTGCAGGTTTCATACCCTCTTTTTTTTCAAGCTCTGCTTCAATATTTAATAGTGGAAAATAAAGAAAATGACTTTACTTCTGTACTTCCTGAGGTTTTGTTTGTTTGTTTGTTTGTTTTTTATTTGTAATAAATGTAACAAACAAAACAGAGAAAGAAACTGAAAATAAAAATATGTTGTTGTTTTTTATAAATCCCACAAACAAATATGTATTATTTGATTTTTGAAATTCCGTCTTAGATTATTCTGTTAATCAGCTGCAAGATAAGCACATAGAAAGGTGAGTTTTGTCCTTTTTGATGACTGTTGAGTTATAGCTGCATTTCTGCTGCAGATCTTGCATCTCATCTCGTTGCATCTCAGAAAGAACTTCAGAAATCAAACATATACATTTTAATTTTTGTAAAAAGTACAAGCCATGAATTAATGTGATATTATTTCCCCTGTTTTGATAATTATTTTTTGTTTTAATTTGTCCCTAACGCACATTTCTATAACTGCTGGAGGCACCATCTCATGTTCAAGCTAAAATTGATTTTCTTTTCTCTTAAAAACACGAAAACTCCTGTTTTTGCTCAGCTTGTGTCTTTTTTTTTTGCATTGCTTTGCAAGAGCAAGAAAAACAAGGAGGTTGTTGAGTGGGAAGGTGCTCTTGGCATACAGGAGGGATTATAAAAAGAAGAGAAGCATCCTTTCTTTAATCTTCAGATTTGCTCCTACAGCTTCTAAATTGGGATTTTATTTGAGATAAGCTGCTGAGGAAACCATGAGGTCAAGACAGCAGCAAAAATCTCCAGACCACCATGCTTTGCATGACAAAATTGTTTATTTGATTATTTAAATCAATGAACTGTCTCCATTTTCCTTCTAATTTCCAGTGGGAGGATCTTCTGTTTGTCCTTTAGCGCCATCTAGTGGCCAAAAGGAGCAGGCATCACCTTCATGGAGGCTCTGATCTGTTTTTATGTGATATAAAGCTACAAAAGAGCAACTTAAGATGATAAATATTTGAACTTAACACCCACCAATAGATTTTAAAGCCAAATTATTATATTTTACCTAATTCATTCCTAATATCCACGATTTAGCTAATCTTAAGTATACCTTTTACCACCAGTTTATCTACTTTTAGACTTTCATGACATTTTCCCCCTAAAATAGATCTTATTTCTAACTTTTGACAGAAATATATATCTTTTACTGCACTTTCTTTGTTTTCTAGGCTGAATAAATCAATACAAATTCTCCACTCAATTTGATAGGCAGACATTTCATCTCCACTAATCTTGAAATATTGGGACCTGAATTTTGAATTATGGATACAAGACAGAAAAAAAAATTATATAGGTATGAATGTTTTTTAATGCACTAGTTCTTAACATTATTGGAACAATATACTCCCTATAAAATCTACAGATTTTAGCCAAATGCCTCAACCAACACATGGGAGCTTTTTCTCTGGAATGATTCAGAGATATTCTCAGAAAAAGAATCAGGACTTGTTTGCTTTGCTTCTTACAGTAGAAGCATCATGTGTGATGTTCTGGGCAGGAGACTGGTGACCCAGCAACAACAAAAAAATAAAAAACAAAATTCAACATGTCTGAACTTATTTTAACCCTTAAAGTTTTTTTTTTTGAACATTTTAACTGCATACTTTAAAATTCGCTACAGAATTTTACCTTCAAAACAGTTTATTTGTTGCAATATTTGATAACCATCTTTTCACACAACCTCAACTTTGTTTTTTGTTTAACAAATATCTTTAATCATATTATAAAATAATTCTACAATAAACTCAAACATAAAAAACCCTCAATTCTGAGTTGTAAATTTTACCTTTTTTTTTTACTGCAAAAATCATTAAAAAAATGAGATCCACCTGTTTTTATTTTTTATAACCAAGATCTGAAGTGTAAAGTTACAAGAAAAATGCATAAGTACAAGACAAAACAAAGACGAAAGTAAAAACAATGTCTTTAAAAGACAGGGGAACCTCCTATAAATATAGACAATATTCCAAGAATTGATTCCAACAAGTATCAACATTATGTTTTATGACACTCATGTTTGTTTTAAAGCAAACAATTCTAAAGCTAATCACCTTTTTGAAACCCACACATTAAAATCTGAAAGAAAACCGGACTAATGTTCGGTCAGCATCATTCCGACGTCATTGTGAGCAAGCTTTGTTATTGACAAACACACCGGTGAGTGTAGAGTCTATACAGAGTTAAATAAATTATTCAATAGCAGGTTTGGGGAAACAAAGTCAGTTTAAGATTTTTTTCTTAATTTATGGTTATTTCGAAAGTTTATAAAAATAGCTGCTGTGGTGAAAATATTGTTGTTAGAAAGGCACTGCTTAAAATGTCTTCACCCAACATGTAATTTCAACCTTTATTTATAATTCAATCATGAGTCTGGACGTTCATGCTGGGAAAAAACAGAAGCAAATCATAATAAAAGAACCAACAGGAACTTGATACTGTTTGAATGGATTCATCTTTGCTAGAGAAAGTTAGGAGGAACACGCATTTAGATAAATGCATACGTAAATATTCCAATTCAGATCAATGAACGTGAGAGAATTTGGAGAACAAGGATTTGGGTTTTTTATCCCAGAACGGAATAGTATTCCTCCAGAACTACATGTGACATCAGACTTAAACAGTTTTAAACATCAAAATGATCTCTTTATAATGACTTTTCATACTCACCAGTTGGTGGCATCTTATTAGTGGGTAAAAACTATAAAATCTAATTTTTATAGGAATTTTTCAAAATAAGAGACTAGATTTTTCAGAAGATTCTTGTCAATTCTGCCTGATTGGCCATTTGAAAATCCAAGATGGCCGACTTTTTTCAAGATGGCCGCTAAAATGATCCTTCAAAGTCAAGTATTTCGTGGAAATGCATCTTCTTGGTCATTTTGAGGCATCTTGGTGTTAACTCACGTGTATTTTAGCATCTTAATTTAATGATCGTAGTTTTTGTAAAGCACTTTGGAACACCGATGATGCTGTAAAGTGCTTTAGAAATAAAGTTTTATTCATGCCTAAATTGTTGTACGAAGCTTTTTTAATTGATTCAATATCAGAATTTTTCAAAGTTTCAAAGTTTTATTTATTTTTATTTAAAAAAAAAAACATGTTGCATTTGGGATTTGAATTAAAAGCAAAGGAGTTATTATCATCAATAATTGAATGAAAGCTCAAACATATGGATCAACGTTTGACAATAAAATAAAAAAGTGCGTTCAGACTAAAATCCAAACAAATAAAAGATGTCCTCTTCCTTCTTAACAGTGTCATGCTTCTCATCTAAATTATTTCCGCTACATTTAACAGATTCAGTAAACCACATTGTATCCTGCAATAAAGCAGCTGTTCCAGCTTCAGCGCAGGATTGATACGACCAAAAAGAGCAGCAACCAAAGGCCAACCTTTGAAAATCTGACACATAAACACTTTCAAACAACATGTAATTATGTGAAGGATGTGAATCAAATCACATATGAAATAAAGTGAAAGGAATAAGCCTTAAAGAAAATGAAAAGTTCTTAACATCTGTGTTAGCAACAAAACTGACTTTTTTATATCAGTTTTTCTGTAATTTATTCGACTTTTGCCTGATTTATTTTTAAATTAAATGACAAATTCCTCTCTTTTTCAGTTAAAACCTCACGTTTTTGTGTTTTCTGTTGTCCTTTGAGTCTTGAAAGGCTTTTTGATTCCTGTTCATCCCTGTGATTGACTTTGATTTTGACCGTCCTGCGTCTCCTCTGTCTGGGTGTGAAAAGATGAGAGGGATCCCGTCTTATCTTCCCATCCTGTCAAAGGTATAAGCCTTCGTGAGGAGGATGTGACCGTGCTTTCTAATGACTTGCACTTGGGGACGGGTGGGGTTTAGTGGTGTGGGGTGGGTGGCTGACAAAGAGAGCGCCATAAATGACTTTAGGAGGCCTGCAGTAGCCTTTAAATTGCTGAGCAGATGAAACTACCCGTTGTTTCCTCCGCTCAGATCGGGGCTCAGTCAGAGGGAGGTGAGGCGGGACCATGGCAGACCGAGACACGGACACCTGCTGGGGCCTAATTGGCCCCCGCTGCAGTTAATGGCTTCCTGTAGCTGTGTGTTTACTTCTCATTTGTTCTGTGGGCTCTGTTTCCCAGCCCCTGAAACAAGGCAGACTAACTTTAAATCTTTATTCCCACAACTCTCAGTCTCTGGAGCTCTCCACCGTCTGTCTGTCTGTCTGCCACTGCCCCCGTCTTCTTTAAAACCTTCTTTGAGCTTTTACCTTTCTAAACAAGCAGCAAAACTTGATAGGTCATGTTAGAGTCACTTCTGACATAACTTTTCTAAAAAATATTCTTATTGGAGACCAAACATGAAGCTGCATTTCCAAAAAAGGTTTTGCACAAAAATATTTATTTGTTCACAAGTGAAAAAAATAATTATTATTTAATTATTTTTAAACTGTATCTTAACTTAAAATGGATTGATGTTAAATGGAATTTTTTTATTCAAGTGTGTCTCTGGAAAGTACATGATCCTGCAGTTGAACATTCAGCTCCAGCTGTGGAGGTGGAGACGCTCGGAGCTTTTTGTTTGCGGTCAAAAGCAAACAGGCTCTCCTGCTGTGGGTTTGTTCACCGCAGACCCTCCTGAAGGAGCGACCGACCTCGACGCTTACGTCAAAGTGGGCTGATCAAACATCTTCTCTGGAAGCTCCTTTCACTCACTGTGACTTTTACAGATCTGGAGGAGTTTGTTGGAGTTATCGGGCTGGAGGTGTGACTTCATGCCACCACAGTTCTCCACAAAAGCACCACACTTGACACTTTAGGAATTGTTCAGAAGCTTTAGCTGTAAATTTAAGAAAAAAAAAAAAATAATTGCTTGAAGTAAAATGAAGTGTAAAAATTGTCTTCTGTAACTGCAATAAAAGCTTTCATTATTTTAAGTGCTAAAACAGTCACTTCTATGGTGATTTCCACTGTAAGTGACTTTGATCTTCAGTCCATTTTTCCACTTGAAATTTACAGACAACTGGTGTGACCATTTAAAAAAAGTTTTAAAATCTGAGTTAAAAGTTTGAATTATGTAAAGAAAAAAATCTTAAAATAAAAATTAAATTCTCAGGGGAAAAGGCATGAATTTGAGATTTAAGTTAGAGTTTTACTGACAAAAAGATATTAACTTGTAAAATTTTCAGATCATATACAAGAATTAAAAATAGGGACAAAGATAAAGAACATTATAAGCAAAAGGACATCATATTCAGATTGACATCAAACTTTGAAAAAGAAGAGCAAAAAGATTGCAAATTTAAAATCTTGATGAAAAAGCTTTTTTTTTTATTCAAGCCAAATATGAGAACAAAAAATAAGTCAAAATCTTGAATTTACAATTGGAATTGTTAAAGCATTTTATAGTTTTAATCCAATATTTACATTTTTATGTGACCTGTAAGCCCTAAAATCATAGACTGTAGAAAACAACATACATGTTTATGCCTAAAATGGCTCAAATTTGTTTAAAAATTGAGTGGATGAACATTTACATGTTTAAAAAAAGAATTATCAAAGAGAAAGTGAGAATTTAAATCAGATTTAGGTGAGAATCATACAATTTAAACTGGTGTTTTAAAGAAACATCAATATTCTGATCTGAGAGTGAAGCTTCAAGTCAACTTAGAAAAAAAGTGAGACTTTATTATAAAGTGTGAATTATAAAGAAAAAAGCTTCCAAGGTTTAAATGTTGATGTAAGTACGGACAATCTAAGACAGTTTATTTATTTAAAAAAAGATTTTTTAAACAAAGAAAGTCTGAATTCCTGTCAGACATTTGTTTTTACTTAAGAATCACAATATTCAAATGCGAATTAAAAAAAAGAATTCAGAATTCTGAGATTTAAGTCAAAATACGGACAGGAAAACCTTATCAAACTTTCAAAGTGTAAATTCTGGCATTTAAATTTGATTTATGATCAAAAAAGTATGAACATCTGCAGAAGAAAACTTTGGAAAATGATAAAAGTCACTGAACAAAATTAAAAAAAATCTAAATTAAAATTCTACTTAAATTTTAAACAGAAGTTTCTTAAGACATCCCCACTCCCATAAATAATGACAAAAAGTGATTTTTGTTCTTTAGCATCTTCATCCAGCAGGTTTCAATCTCTGGATTTCCATCAGAGCCACAATAGTTTCCATCAGGGACTTCAGGAAGAAGTAGAAATGTGAGCATTTTTCCTGGGTGTGAAATCTCATCTCCTCGCAGGCAAACATGGAAAGACAGCAGCCCCTCCCACCTGCATGACCCTGTGGCGTGGGGGCATTCCCCACATCCACGAGAAATACCCAAAATAAAAGCAATTAGACCTGAAGCCAAATGTGCTTCTGCTTTTGAATAACAAACCCATTCATCCCGCCTGTCCCGTTTTATGACTATTTTTATGTTTACTATTAGCGGCTTTGATTTATGGGACAGTTGATGCAGTCATTTGCTTTTTTAGCGAGCTTCTTGTCATAGTCATTTTAACATGTTGAATTTCACAAGTATCCATGATAAGTCTGCAAAATTAGACCGAGCAGGACATCCCATATGTATTACTGTCGGTTCAGGAGTAATGTATGTGCTGCTGATGCAGCTCCTGGTTTTATTTGGATCATCCTTCCAAAACACCGTTCTGATACTGGAGTGTTTATCTGCTCCCATGTCACCACGAGTTGTGAACACACACATCCCATGCAGATGTTGGGTTTTGTTACCTGCTGCACGTTCTTGTGAGTAAACGCTGCCTCGCTTAAGAGTCCTTCTTTGGTCCAGTTTGCACCCAGCAGACAAAGTGTGTTTTCACCTGAGTGTGCAGTGTTATCGGGCGTGAGCCGAACCAAATTATGGCGACTCTTGAGAAGTAACACACCACTAGGAATATATTAACAACACAAGAGTGTGTCCGCATGACACCTCAGAGACCACGAGCTGAAAAGGGGTTTTCTTTGAGATCAAATCCTCAGACACGGACGGATTTTCATTCAGTTTGTTACAAAACACAAACTTTTTAAAATAAAACCCAGTCTCTGACTTTTATCTTATAGATACCAGGTTTTGATTTATATATTGAATGGATTTGAAACCCAACTAAACTAACTAGCAAAATGGAGCTTCTTCTATGTTACTGTGTACAGTTTATCCATTCATTACTTTGTTCAAGCTCTCAATAATAGTTCAACTTTATTTTTTTTCTGAGTATTTCATTATTCAAATCAATGTGAATGAGGAGCAGATGAAAAATACAGTTGAAAAAGCTTGTTTTAGTGATGTAGAAAATGTGCTGCTCTGCTCTATTCTGATGCATCCACTAGACCCGTACGCCTTGGTTTTCCTCATCCAAGGATCAAAACTGTGCAACCAGATAGATCCAATGTTGCTCACCATTTTTTTTTTTTTTTGGCTTTGGTAATGTCAGGTTGGGGGTTTGAAGGGCTGTAAGTTAGCGGGAGAGAATGTAAACAGAGAACTCTCAGTTATGAGAGGGGAGACAGTCCTACCCATAACTCAGAGGTGAATGTCTGATGAACTACTGCCGTTCTGCAGAAACTATGTCCTAGAAGACAGTTTTATCATCATTAGTTTTTCCCAAATTACAGGTGAAACACAAACAAATTATGAAAAATAGTAGAAATTAAAACGTGTTGATCAAATAAGTCAGAAAAACTACAAGGATTCTGGTTCAAACACTGATGCGTCTGGAGAAATGTTGATGCAAACAAAAGTGGGATCCTGGAGAAGAGGTTATGTTGAGGTGTGGAGGATGAGCACACACAGAAAAGCATGTGGATTCACTTTTTCCTCTCACTCCTGTGTCAAAATATCCCTGAACAAACAGAAGATGAACCTGGCTGGAGGAAGAGCGGAGGAAGGCAAACAGACGGGCCAGCGCCAGTCGCCGTTACTCACCACAGCCCTGAAATGTTCTCCTGGAGAGACCTGTCCCACCATCACTGTTTTTCCAGTTTCAGTCACGTACTCCTTCGTTCTTCTATTCTGTGTTTCATTTGAGTCTTGAAGTTTTCTGTTTCTTTATTTAGGATAAAGGTGGAGAAGCTCTGATCTCCATCACATAATTCAAATGTATCGTCATTATTTTGTAATTTATATGAAAGTCACAGAAACAAAAATGTTACATTTGAAGCCGTTTCTAATTCTGAGGTCTGTAACCTTTAAAGTTAAAAGAGCCATTTGGTTTCTTACTAATTAAAACACAGCGAGAGTCACAAATTCACTTCACATTTGGAAAAACACTCTTTATTTTATTTTGGTCATGAAACTTTCATTTCTAAGATAAAAGTTTTCAATAAAAGCACTATAATGATCAATATAGTAATAAAGTGATATAGTTTTCAATATATAACAGTTTTCACTTCTTTTACTTTTGACATAAGCACTGCTGCAGATTTACAGATAGTGCACCGTCATCTTTTTTCTTCTTTTACTATCCAATATAAACATGACAACATTGATGTAGAATGCAGTTTTTTAAAAACGTATTGTAGCCTATATAATTCATTTAAACATCTTTGCCTCTAACAGCAACTAGACACTGTTGTGCATCAATATGTGCATCTGTTTGTTCATTCGTCTGACATTTTAAGAATATAAACATTAAAATTTATGACAACTTAACCAAAACTTCAAAGTCTGACTCCTATCGTCTTTTGATCAGCTCCTGATTTATCATGATATATTTTTTTTTAATAATAAGAAATGCAGTTTTGATCTTAAATTCTTTAATATAAATCCTCCACCTTGAGAAAATTGCTAGAGAAACACAATTTTCACTGGAGTAGGTCCTTAAATTGTTGGCATTTTCTTCAAAGCGAAGTGAAAAGACAGTAAAGAGTATCGCTCCAGGGCCACAGGTTGCTGGTTTTTGCACTAGTTCAGAGAATAGTAAGTAAAAGTGAATGGTGTGACTCCATCCTGTAGTCCATGAGCCTTTTTTTTACTGTTTTGTTTGCATAAATAAAGTCACAGGAAGTTTGAGAAAAAAGTCATAAAACATAAACATTTAAATGATCTCACATCCACATACAGTAAGTACAACTGAAAAATACATTAATTACTGCTTCAATCTTCTCAAAATCAACTGAAATGAAGCATAAGAGGTTAAAAACCCAACTAGAGATCCTTCTTAACCTCTTTAACAAAAATACAAACTCTTTGCAACTAGGCTTTAAGTACTTTTCTTTGTGTTGTTAAATCTGATATGTGACTGTGATCAAGCCCCCCCTAGAGGATTTTTGGTGAACTGGTAGCTTTTATTCATTTTACTTTACCATGTGCTTCAATCTGGAAGCCAGAGGGCTGTCCTTTGGGTAAATCCTGCTGGCACATGAATAGATTAGGGATGTAAATTCAGCAACAGGAAGCGGCCTGGTGTGACGGTCCGCACCAGGTGGGGTGTTGGGAATAAGAAACACAGGCACCAAATGAAACACTGGG
The DNA here is from genome assembly GCF_002922805.2 of Oryzias melastigma. NCBI lineage: Eukaryota > Metazoa > Chordata > Actinopteri > Beloniformes > Adrianichthyidae > Oryzias > Oryzias melastigma. Next base: position 25,709,208 of record NC_050526.1, read on the forward strand.
GCTGTGAAAAATGACGCAAGTTTTCTCACGCCGCAGTTACCACGGTGCATATCTGCAAGCTGTGAGATTTAAAAAGATCAGTCAGGAGAAAGCGGATCCACTTCAGAGCAGCACTGTCCCATCATCTCAGTAACGCAGAAACCCTTCTAACTGCTCTTTAAACAGGCTGCAGTTTGTTTTTCTCTGCTTGCTGTGAACTCGACTCCAGACTGTTGGACAGAGAAACAGACTCTGAGCTGGCAGGACGGACACGGCGCCCAGGATTCAGTTACACTAAGGAAACGTGCACATATGCAACACATGATTTACACACAAAGGTAAACATATTTTTTGGCAACCACCATAGCAACAGTGTCACTGAGGCTCTGTATGTAAAAATGATGGCTGTGCCAATCAGATGTGAATCACTTGCAGTAATGCTGCATACTTAAATCATCCTAACAAAGTTTTAAAACTTTTTTTTTAGACATTTGAAACTTGATTTAAGACACAAAAAACTCAAACGTTATTTGTTGTTTTTGGTTCAATTTATCTTATTGATAAGTTCCATAAAAGCCAGACTGACAATCATTATTTTGGAAGCAAAATATTCGATTTAGGTTCTAAGAATAAGAGCTAGTTTTAGATTTTATGAAGATTTATTGAGATGGGGCAACTTGTAAGATTGCATTATTATTTTCTTCACATATTCATCTAAAATAAGTCATTTACACTCATTATTACATCAGTTACTGAAATCAAAAGGAACTGTAATAAGCTTCACAAAGAAATACAAACCATTTGGTTAGAAAAAGCCAAAGAAAACAAGCTCCATAACATTCAATTTGATCTAACAATTAGCTTTTTTAAGCTTTTTGAATTCTTGTGTCTAGAAATGGATATCTTATAAGATTTCTTCTGTTTCTTGCACCTTCAGACGGTTTAACTACTTTCTAATGATTTTCCTCTTAAAATTATTGTACTTTTTCCTATTTTTAGACTGCCTCTTTTTGCAGACTTCTCTTGGACCAAAACATTCAAACCTATACTTTAATTACAAGTTTTCAATGAAAACATTGCAGACGTTGACCCTTTATGTTTTTTGTTCTTTTGATTTTTTTGGTAAAAAGTAAAAGAAAATGTCATGCAAAAGTCAATTTTTCTTAATATTCTGTGAAAAATGTGAAACTTAGACTGCAAAAACAGGCCGTTATAAGTTAAAAAATGTGAAATTGGTGTGACTGAGCAAATAAATATAAATAATCCATCAATTTGATAAGAAAATAGTTTTACCAAGAATTCCCATTTTATTAAAAAAAAAAGTTCTGGTCATTAAGACGTGTTTTCTTAAACTAATTGTGTTGAAAAAACTTTTTTTCTGTCAAGACACAAAATATAACATTTTTCCTTAGAATTAAATTCTTCCATTGTACAAAAAGTTTGTATTTTCTGCATCTAAAGTTATTGAGAGACTAGTTGTAAACTAATTAAGAAAGTTGTAAAAAGAACAGGATTAGCACATTTTTCTCGGCTTACATTGTAAGGATAGAGTCTTTTTATCAATAAAAAGGAAGAGGAAGCAAGAAGTCTCCTTCTGAGAGTCATGCTGGTCTACAGTAGCTTCTGCAGGTGTGGCTTTGATCTAAGTGTCAATATTTACAGGTAGATGCAATAAAGACGGTTAAACTGCTTCTTTCAATCGCTGTCATCCTGTGAGGCTCAGATACGGCCAATCCTCATCCAGCCCGCACACATCAAAGGGAAGGCCAGCCAAGCACGTGACCCGTGCGTCTCCTCTCCTCATATATCCCGCTGCTCCTCCTCATGCCCGGCACTGATGAGGCTGGAGACCTGAAAACAGGGACAGTGGACGGGAGTTTGGTTCAGCTGAGTGAGCAGGATGGCGTCAGGCGCGCGGGAGTGCCCCAGCAAGGCCGTCCAGTACCGGGTGGACCACCTCCTCAGCGCCGTGGAGAGCGAGCTGCAGGCCGGCAGCGAGAAGGGGGACCCCACGGAGAGGGAGCTGAGGGTGTCCCTGGAGGAGAGCGTCCTGTGGCAGAAGTTCAAGGAGCTCACAAACGAGATGATTGTCACCAAGAATGGCAGGTGAGCCCCGGCTATGGAAGCAGACGCGCGTGCGTAAAACCACCTCCAGTCATTGGTTTTTGGTGTTGTCTTTGAAGGCGCATGTTCCCGGTTCTGAAAGTGAGCGTGTCCGGACTGGACCCGAACGCCATGTATTCTTTTCTGCTGGACTTTGTGTCGGCGGACAACCACAGGTGGAAGTACGTGAACGGGGAGTGGGTCCCCGGGGGCAAACCGGAGCCCCAGACTCCCAGCTGCGTCTACATCCATCCGGACTCTCCAAACTTCGGCGCGCACTGGATGAAGGCGCCGGTCTCCTTCAGTAAAGTCAAACTCACCAACAAACTCAACGGCGGGGGTCAGGTGAGGTGAGGTGAGGGGGGTCACTGCTCGGCACGCGCTGAACGAGAGCCGTTCGTTAACGGGGGTGGTGTTGCTTCCAGATCATGTTAAACTCTCTGCACAAATACGAGCCGCGCATCCACATCGTGCGCGTCGGAGGCCCGCGCAGGATGATCACCAGCCACTCCTTCCCAGAGACGCAGTTCATCGCTGTCACCGCCTACCAAAACGAAGAGGTGTGAACACTTTGATCATTTGAACATTGAAAACAGTGTAATATTATTACTTTCTGAACCACATTTTATTAAGAAATGCAAATTTACAAATGTTTCTCATTATTTGTGGAATTCATTACTACAATTTACACTCAAAAATGTCTTTGTACTTCCCTGTTTAATGAGTCATTTCTTCTATTGTTTAATTTTATTTTATTCTTTACCATTTTTCAACTAAATTATTATGCACATGTCCTTTAGTGTAATTATTTTGTGTAAAAATGTTAACTATGTTCTGGATAGACTCCTCTATATTCTCTGTAGATGTGTTAATATTCAATGAAGTAAAAAAGGCAGGGAAATTTAACAAAAAAAGAAGATGTTTGCCTTTTATAAACACAAATGATTTGTCATCAAGTGTATTTTTTACTGTTTTCCCACTCTGTTAATCTTTTCATGTTATTTTTCTTTAGATAACAGCGCTAAAAATAAAGTATAATCCATTTGCTAAAGCTTTTCTGGATGCAAAAGAGAGGTGAGATTTCAGCATTATAAAAAACTAAAAGTTCTGTTAGTATCTTGTCAAAATAAACATTATTGTCTGCAGGAGTGACCATAAAGACACCAGAGAAGACGCCCCTGAAAACCACCAGTCTGGCTACTCTCAGTGTAAGTTTCAATTGATGCTCCTTGATGGATCCAGCCCGGTTCCATGGTGTGTTCTGTGTTTGGATCAGTAGGCAGCTGGTTTATCCCGGGTTCAGGTGCCCTCTGCCCTCCTGCCAGTCCCCACAGCCAGTTTGGGAGTCCCATCTCCCTCTCGCCGTCCCACGGCTGCGAGCGCTACTCCACCCTGAGGAGCCACCGGTCGGCGCCGTACAGCAGCCCTTACGCCCATCGGACCAGCTCGCCAAGTGAGTGTCTCCCTCGCACCCCAACAGAGAGGAGCCACTTCCTCCCCCTTCTATTAACAAGAAACTCAAACAAGTGTTGCTGCTGAGTGGGGAATGGTTTGAATTCCTCTGCTTTTGTGTGAGCTGAGCCTCGGAGTTGTAAAACGTTTGGCTTCAGAGAAGATTCACCTTTAACTGTCAGTCCTGCTCGCTTAGAGGTAACTTCACTTCAAAATAAAACTACTTATGTAAAAGATTTCCAAATTAAAACAACATTTTAACAACTGTTTATTTCTTTCATGAAGAGTAACACAATAAATCATCTTCATGACTGGAAAGGAGAAGTGAGAAGAATTCTTATTTTATTTCTGCCCCATATCAAAGTATACAGAAAAAAAGACAAAAATCTTGATGATAACTACGCAAAACACATTTTATTATATTTCTTTCTTTTTTTATAATATATTAACTTAGATAAAAGTTTATTTGAACAACTTTTCAGAACTTTTTGTCGGGAATTCCAAACTTTTACTCTAACGAAAGAAAAACATGTTTTCTTCAATGACCTTCTCAGACAAAATCATGTTTTTATCATGATATTCTGGTATTTCTATATTGATGAAGAAGAAAGTTAAGCTTAAAATTGCATTTCTGAGTATTTCTTTGTTCAAATTGTTGTAAAACAGGCGTGGGCCAAAAAACAAAAAAAGGTGTTTGAAAAAGGTTGCATTCGGTGAGCTACAAGCTCATGATCTCTCTCAAGCTCTCTGATGTATCCACTAGAAGACAAATAGATTAAAGTACGTCTTCATTTTCCTCATCTGAGCTGGAATCTAGCACAAAACTGCACGGTGGTTAGCTCCAGTATTGCTCGCCATTTTTGTTGCACCGCTAATGTTAGGTTAGGTTGTGAGGGGCTATAAGCTAGCAGGAGAGAGTGTAAACAGATGGATGATGGGAAGTGGTGGTGGGCTTACTTTGTGTGAACAGTCCCACCCACAACTCCGAATTTCTAATGAACTCCTGACACTCTGTAAAAACTCTGATCTAGAAGATGACAAGTTTTTTGGTTTTGGCTAAAAACATCATAATCATAACTAAAGGACCACTGGGAATGCTTACAGATGATCAAAGTCATTCTTTAAGTAAAAAAAACTTAAAATCACTTCTGTGGGATTTTTATCTTCAGAAGTAAAAACAAAAAAACTTTTGTAAGATTTAAGCATGACTAAAAAAGTTTGTTGTTCTGCTAAATTTCAATAATCCTGACTTAATAATAATGCCTTTGTATTTGATTTTATTAACTCATTTCTGCAGTAAATGTAACAATTTTATATATATTACCACACAATAATATTGAACAATATAATAAATATAAGCTAATAGAGGTAAAATAAAATAAAGTACATTTAAAATTGCTTTTGAAAAAGCGATGATTAAAACAAATGTAAAATCTACACTTTTTTGAATCTGGTAAGCAGAGAATATAATTTAATATTTTGGTATTTCCAGATACAAAAATAAAAGATTTGGAGAATAAAATGACAATATTTTATTTTACTTTATTTTTTTACTCCTCAGTGCATCAGTGATGCTTCATAACTGACAGTATGTTGTCTGTGACAGATTTAGAAATTTTGTTGCAGACGTGCAGATAAATTCCATAGATATCCTTATTGATTATAATTTGTTCTATTAGTTTTAGAGATGTTGTGTTTTCCAATGATAAAATGTAATATATAAAAAGACCTACTTGTTATTTAAGAGTTGTAGTTTTTCATTGTACATAGCAGTAATATTACTCTTAGAAGTTAAATACAAACAGATGGTTACTATATTAAATGTAGATCATTGCGGCTCACCTCTTCCTCAGAGTGTCATTCGCTGCGATGTGTGACGATGTCTTTGTGTCGCAGCAGATTACTCCGAAAACACGTCCTCCTGCCTGTCGATGCTCACCCCTCATGATAACTGGTCGAGTCTCCAGATGCCGGCACACTCCGGCACCATGGCCCACAGCTCCCCCTCCGGAGCCAGCTCCAGGTCTGCTCACCTCTCAGCTTTTCACCTGTTCAGCATGGAAAGCTAAATTAAAGACTTTAAAGATAAAATATATACATGTTGTTTCAATTATTATTATAAAAGTTTTGCTAAAAAGTCTTTAAATGCTCTTCAAAATAAAAGTTCCTCCAACAGTTTGAACTAGAATGTGAATTTAGTCGATAATAAACCACATTTGCCAGGCTCACATCCAAGCCACCCTTCTGAACAAGAAAAAAAAATCTGTTTTTCTCTCTTTGCAGTCAGTACACCAGCCTGTGGTCTGTGAGCAACCCGCCTCTGACCTCAGTGCCCCAGAATGGGGGCATAAACAGCTGCTTTGGCTCGCAGTTCCTCCGAGGCTCCAGCAGCCACTATCCAGGCCTGGCTCACTCCGCCACAGCGCCCTCTGCTGGCTCCCCGCTGTACGACGGCAGCTCAGCAGCAGAGATGCATGATGCTGCTCAGTTTGAAGGCTCTCCTCACGGCCGCGTGCCGTCAGCCTGGACCTCTGTAGTTCCTCCTTCCCTTTGATGAAAACACATGAAATCATTCTGATTTTTAAAAAAGAAGTGACCTTAATAATCAAACCTTGCCTTTAGTTTTTGTCAGTTTTGTTCAGTTCAGGATATTCCCGTTATTTTTTGCTTTTGCATCACATCTATTAATTAACAGTAGTAGCATAAACCAGCCTGTGATGTTGAATAAAAATACATGCTTATATTAAGCAAAACCTGAAAGTCAAAACATAAAACATACAGGATGTGTGTATTATGTAAATGAAGAAAATAAGGAGTGTAAATAGATAAATTAAGCTTTTTGTACCACAATGTTACTGTTTACAAATGTATTTCTGAATCTTCCAAACCGGAACATGTAAGTTTGCTCGATATTTGTCATGCAGGTGATTTGTAACTTTTAATGTTATTAAAGAGTCTCTCTTGTATAAAGTGAAAGTCATTTAGTTGTTTAGTGCGACTCTTAGCAATGATTCTTTGAGCTTTCTAGTGTCTGAAATTCTCCTCTTAATTATTATCATAGCTGCTGAAATTGTTTAATAAGCCTGTAAATCTGACCTCTTCAGAAAGGTTGTCGGTTGGACTTCCTTAAATGTGGTGCGTGAAGACCTTTGTATTTTGTTATCTAAAGCAGTTGCTGTCCTGGGTAGCTCCAATATCACTCGCTTATTTTGTTCCACCGGTAATGAAGCCACTAGCTAACAGCCCCTCACACCCCCATGTGAGGGGCTGTTAGCTAGTGGCTTCCGATAGTAGTGCGTCACTTACAAGCTTGTTCCAACTGCATTTCTTTGTCTACTTCTTCTTTTTTTACAATAATTTGAAAAAAATAGTATGCAGAAATGCAGGTTTAATCTCAGTGTTCTTTATAAATGGTCTGTATCATGAGAAAAAAAACACAAAAACATGTTAAGAACAACTTTTTCTTTGGAGTGGGTCTTAAAGAAAAGTACATTTGTGCAATTAACAGCATTTGTGAATGTCACCATAAAATCAGCTAATCATGAAATTCTCAAATCTTAAATCAAACCATAATGCCTTAAATGTGTTTATTTTTAAAACCAAAATGTTGAAAATTATGTTTCTAGATGGATTTCACATTAAAACCAAGGCTAAATGATACACTTTCCGTGTTCCAGATCATTTCTGTGAAAATCTGCAGTTTTATGTTTATTTGGTACAGTTTTTAAAATCTACAAGAAAGTTACACTCTGTTTTTAACCCTAGATGACACATTATTCCACATCTCTGCTACTCTTTTTAATCAAAGCTAAAGAATCCTATATAAAATACATTCAGTCAGAAATTATTTAAAATTAAAATCACCAAAAGACGTTTGCAGATAATTTTCAAAGTAAAAATAATTTGCTGTCTTAATATATATATATATATATATATGTATATATATATATATATATATATATATGAGTTCTCTCTACTTAGATTTATGATGTTTGGACTCATAAACTGCAAACATCATTAGATTATGACAATCCATCCTTGATGTAGCAGCCAGTATATTGTACTGGAAACTATCAAATAAAGAAAAAGAGAAAGAGACATGAATTTAAAAAAACCTTTAAAAGGCAGAAGGCAGGGTATTTCTCTAAGCCTAATAATCCCATTATGATCGCAATGAAAAAAAGCTTTCTGTCAAACGGTGGGGAGGGGGGGGGGCATTGACGCAAGCATGCCTTGACGTCAGTAGCTGCAGTGAGTGAGAGATGGGAGGGAGGGGGCAGAAAGGCGTGTTTACCTTCAAAAAATACCACAAAACGCATGAATGACACCGCATCTCGTGGCTGAGCGCCGCGTCTCTCATCTGCAGCGTTTCCATCTGACATGCGCATTTAAGGGGGGAAACTTGAAAGGTGTTGCGCTGGAAATCTAAACCAGATGTAGTAAATGGAACACGATCCTCCTGATCCGGGGGTGCTCATAAATAAATCAGCATTCGGGAGAATGAAGTGCGTAAGGGGAAGCTTCCCCAGCTGGGGGGTCAGGCCCTTAATTGTCACTCTCCTGATGGAAAACCTAACGTGCCTAAGCAGTAAGTCACTCACAAATTTGCACATTTCCCCCTCTCAGACAGCAGCTTTGTTTCTGCAAAGAATCCCGAGGCTCTGAGAGCTGAGTCTGAGGAGTAGCGGGGAGGCAAAGCAGTTTTTAAGAAGCAGAGCAGTTGCGTCATTTACGCGCAATGCCAAGAATCTGGTTCCTGCCTCACGCATCTCATTCTTTGGCTTCTTCTTTTTTGCGCAAAGTAAGCCAAGATTGCTCCAACTGGCACAATGCAAGTTTGTTCTATTTATCCGAGTTTCACTTTTGGAGCAAAATGATTTGCGTAAAACGTGCCATAGTCAAATCCAGCGCGCTCTTCTCAACGGCAGGCGGTTGTGAAAGACAAGGAGCTGCACAGAGCCAACGCAGCTGTTCGCGAACTTCAGCTGGGGAGGGAGAATGCTGCCACCAGAGAGTTTTTTTCTCCACGCAATTTGGCATGGAGCGCAAAGGTTGCCAAAGGGACACGTGGTTTAGTGTAGCCTACTTCAGAGGGCTGACTACGTCCTGATAATCTCCGTTTACACTGCGTCTGAAGATACCCAAAGAGTTCCTGTGGTGTCAGCCGTGCGTCATCCACTCCTGATTAGACTTGAAGTCTGACGTCGCCGATCTCCATTGAAGCAAAACCCTTCGTGGAATTTAAAGAATCAAACGCCGTTTTTATTAAAAACATCTGGAGTTCTTTTTTATGGTCGTGGATCAACAAGTTGCCTTAGTGCGTAATTTCCATCAGACTGGGGTTTAATCCATCGCACACGTGATCGACAAATCACTTCAGCTGCAAATATTTCTCATCTGTCAAAGAAGAAAAAAAAAGAGAAATCCGTCCTCGACAGTCATCTTATTACAGCTGGAATCAAAAGCGAGCCGGCTCCATGCCTCCATGCTGCGTCTCCAGATGCTCGCTTGGCCACCGCATGGTAACTTTGCGCGCGCGGTCTGCTGAAAAGGGCGCTCGGTACAGACGGGATCTGAATGAATCGGGCTGAGATTCTCTCCCTCCGCCTCCCTCAGACTGTTGTATGTGTTTTATACCCCGCGGGCTGAAGGTGCTCCACGTTTCTCGGCGCGCAACGATTCAGTTCTGGATCTATCAATCATCGAGGAAGGGAGCAACAAATGTCGAAGAAACGGAAAAGTCCGGACGACCGAAGCTTGGTGGAATCCCAACCGTCACGAGGCAGTGACCAAGGTAGGAGTTCGGGTCAAAAGTGACAGTTTCTGAGGCGGGTTGTTGCATTTCTGTACATTTTCCTTTTTTAATTTTTAAAAATAAAATCAGACTTTTTATCCACAATTATCTTCACATTATCATCAGTATTTGTAGTTTAATATTCCACGGAGTCACGTTTTCTTGTATATATTTTTTTATCTGTAACTTAAAATAAATGACTGCACGTGGAAAAATTTATGAATATAAACATTGGTATAAAAACTGTTTTATTCAAAGCAGGTCAAACACCAAAGAAGCTTGACAGAGATTCATTCACTTAAGAAACTGTAGTTAATGATTAATTCAACATAAACTAATATAATGTCATGAACTGGAAAGTATTATTTATGTACTTTGAACAAACCATTAATCTAGATGTTAATCATTCATTTTTGTTTGTTTCTTCAGAATAATAAAATATGGGTCACTGACACCATTTTTTTTAACTTATAATAAACATTTAATTGAAGAATAATTTTTTGTCAGTTTAGTGTCACAAATTCAGAGATCAGTTGGAAATTTTAATTTCCTTCTACTGTAATTTCCCAACGCCCTAGTGCTGCTTCCTTATACATTTTCCCCCAAATGTTAGTCCACTTCAAAAAGTGTCTGTCTTAGAGTTCGTCTAAGAAAACTGCACATTTGCTTGTTAAAATAAAGTTAAAGTCTTGATATAGTTGTCACACACCTGGATGAGTGAAATTTGTTGTCCACATTTGACCCCTGGGGGAGCAGTGAGCTGCAGACACAGGGCTTTGAAACTGTTTGGTTGTCTAACTCCCCAATCCAACCCCTCAATGATGAAAATGGTGATGGAGGACAAATATATATATATATACATATATAAAATTAAGCTCAAAATTGTATTTCTGATTTTTTTTATTCAAGTAGTTGTCAATATGAAACAATGCAGTTTGAAAAAGATTGTAATTGTGACGTAGAAATTGCTCGCCATCTTTGTTGCACCGCCACTGTTAGGTTTGGGATGCGAGGGCTATAAGCCAGCAGGAGGAAGTGCAAACAGAGAGCTCTCAGAAACAAGGAGGGAAAAAGGAGGCGGGTTGCTCTGTGCCAAGAGTCCCGCCCACAACTCAGAGGCAAATAACTCCTACTGCTCTGCAGAATAAATGTCCCCAAAAAAAAAAAATGTTTTTGTTTTTTTAAATTTTGGGTAAAAACGACATAATCATAAATAATTGACCACTGACAACAATTTTACAAAAGCACAATTTTCTTAAATGATGGGAGCACTGAGTCCCATTTTGATGTTTTTTTGGTATGATTTGAGGAAGGATTTGAACTCACAACTTTCCAGTCTCAGGTTGGACACTCTTCCACTACGCCAGCTTGTTCCAAAAGAACATTTCCTTGTTATCTTTAAAGTAGGATATTAAGGACGGGTCAGCGGGGATTGATAATATCAGGGAACATCCACCATCATGCTCCTCATTTGTTCTTCACATCAGTGTTGTGTTTCGTTGCCAAAAATACAGAAAACATGGAGAGGCTTCTTTCTTTTTCAATTCAATGTAAAGTTTCTGAAAAGTTTGTAAAAAATCAAGTATTCTTAAAAAGTCTACATGAAATATCTTCACTTTATTTATTTCCAAACTACAAAAACAAAAACAGTTAGTACTTGACTTCTTTTGACTAAGTGGGTCAAAGCAGGATGGAGCAGTTGACCTCTTTTGGGAAGGTTGCCGGTTTGGTTCCTGCCTTGCCTGCCCATGTGCTGAAGTGTCCTTAAGCCTCACATAGCTCCTGGTGCTCTGGTCTTCCATGTCAGCTCTGCCACCATCAAAGTGTGAGAGCATGAATGAATACTCGTGACTGCAAAGACACTCAAGTATTTCCAGATACATTTTCCACCTCCGCTTATTGTGTACCATGTAAACCTAAAGACAAACACCGCCTAAACAAACAGTGACAAACTGTTTTTGGAGGTCAGGTCACTTTGAGATTAAACACCATGTGGCATGTGGAAGTCTTAATCCAGTCATGGGGATGGTCACAGAGACTTAGCATAAAAATATGAATCTGTTTTTTGATCACAAAAGCTTGTCCCATCAAGAGTCAATCCTGATTTCAGAAAAGGGAAGGTTTCTTTATCTCCTATCAGACAATCAGTCATGCCAATGTACACATAAATTATGCATTTTAGTGATATATGAAGCAAAACCTAAATCAGGGGAAAAAATTAAAATCTGTGGTTATGCTTCTTAAATTACTGCCAAACACAACAAATCAAGAACATCACGTTTCAGCAGTCTAGCCTTCAAACAATGTGAAGAAACAAACATGTGAGGAGGATTTCTGACGTCCACTTCTGATGTCCATGAATGATCTGTTATAATCCAGATTACATCATATCACTTAAGATGATTTCATTGTGCTCATACATGAAAAACACGTATCCCTATTGTGAGAAATGTTATAATGTAAATGTAAAGACCAGGTTTTTCCACTTTTGATATTTCTCACACTAACTTTCCTTCATCTTTATTGTACTTTAACCTTTGAGGACTGTCTAAACATTTAGTCACAGGGTCCCAGTTAAGCAGAAGTAACCGCTGTGGATACACAACTCAACATGTGTTGTCCACGTACATGGACGCCAGGTTCTAAGAGGTTAATTTTACTCTAATACAAACAAAAAAAACGACAATGCTACATCAATGAATAACAGGACTTTCTGTATTTTAAACATATGGTTTCTGCAGGTCCAAAACAAAGGTCTGACCTGTTTGCGGGGTGGAGTTTGGCTTCATATTTTGTTGGGTCTTTGCCCAAATCAGAGTTTCCCTTTGGTTCATACAGAACAGAGCCGGGAGCTTCCTTCTCCAACCGGGTCTGGCATCTGCGTCTGCTAGGGAGGCTCACACCCACTGGACCTACCCCACTCAAGGTTTTTTTTAATGCTTTAGACCAACGTGAAAAACTTAAAATGCTGTGACATGGAGACATTGGAGAAAACAGGTCACCGACTCTCCTCATTTCTTAAGATCTACTTAAAAATATTAACGCAGCGTCTAACAAACATGTCAGAGGCTTTAATATGGATGAAATTCACAAGTAGTTTTTTGATCCTGGGATAAAAAAATCTAAACATTTTGTTTCACAAAACCAACTTTTACATCTGTAAAATATTTCATATATAGTGATAGAGAATACTAACCATGTAGAAGGAGATGCTCCCCTGTAAATATGAGCCAAACTGGATCCAGGCTATCTTATCAAGAACATGAGAGCCATCCATCCATCCATCCATCCATCCATCCATCCATCCATCCATCCATCCATCCATCCATCCATCCATCCATCCATCCATCCATCCATCTATCCATCCTCAGAATAACCCCCTGTAGTTCAGCTAGAGTCCCAGACCATCTGAGAGATTTAGACCCTCCATCATATCCTTCTAATGAGACTTTAGTGGCACCTGAAAAAGTTGCCCACCTACCTCAACTTGGTCCTCTGGATATAGAGAACCGGCAACTCTATTCCAGCCTTTATTCCTTAAATGTACTCAGCTGGTATTTAAAGACCAACTTCAATGAAAATGATATTTTGGTGTTTGATTGGCATTTTTTTTATGATAAAGGACCTATATGAAGAAAATTAGGCTTAAAACTGCATTTTTGAGTATTTCTTGATTCAAATTGTTGTGAATCAGGAGCAGATTGTAACAGATTGTATTTGGAGTGCAGCAAATACACTGGGCTCAACTCAGAGAGGAATTTTAAATGAACTTCTGATGAAACTATGTCTTAGAAAATAACAAAGGTTTTTTTTAATTTGGGCTAAAAACAGGATAATCATGATTTAAAAATCCACTTGGAACACTTTTACAATAGATCAAAGGTGAACAAAATTGGACTTTAAGAAGCACCAATACATACGACAGAGAAAAGTCATTTCAGTTGCTTGTATCTTGGCTCTTTTGGTCATGATCCAAAACTCATGACCACACGTGAGGATAGGAACATAGATGTACCAGAAAATCAAGAACTTTGCTTTGCAGCAGTTCCTACATCACCACATCAGATCAAAACACTGACCACATTTCTGCAGCCGCTGTACCAATCTGCCAATCACTTTTGACTCCATCCTACCCTCACTCATTAGCAAGACCTCCAGATACATAAACTTCCTCATTTGGAGCAGGAAACTCTCCACCTAGAACAAAGCACATTTTTACAGTTGAGAATTATGACCTCAGACTCAGAAGTGCTAATTTACAATTCATATGATTCACACAACTGTAACACTGAAGATCCTGGTTTAAAGAAGCCAAAAGAACAATATCATCTACAAAGAGCAGAGATAAAATCCTGCTGTCCTCAATCTGGACACCGACTGGCTCCTGGCTGAGCTTAAAAGATCTGTCCATAAAAACAATAAACAGAAAAGAGTTAGAAGAAAAATTAGATCTTTGCTAGAAGACAACAAAATTTGAGGTACTCGGGGTGGACTTCATCTAACCCCTGCCTCTTGCCACTAAGGGAGCTTGAGATTTACGGTCTCCATTACTTCTAGATTGTTAAAGTCCACCTCCATGAAATGGGCTTTGAGTCACCTGCCCTTAACTACTGCCCAAATCACGTCCGTCCTGCAGGTGGTGAATCTACGGGAAGGCTGTCTCACATAATCTCTTTATGACGGGCCCGGCTGGCAGGCGCTCGCCTGTGAGCCCTGACCCTGGGCCTGGCTCCAGGATGAGGCCTCAGTGACGTCTGTACGGCAGACTCAGCGGACCTTGCTTTTAGCATTTCCATATTTGAACTCAACTTACTCTGACTCGTCACCTAGAGCCTGTCCGGCATTGGAAACCTAACCAAGGACATTTTCTCTAGACAGCTAAACCACCAGGATCACTCAAGCTCCAACCACTACAACAGGATGGAGGTTCATAGAGAGGGTAATGTTTTTTAAATACAATTAATGACTCAAGAAGACAATTTCTCACAACATAAATAGAAAAAAACCTTTTTTTAGTTAAAAAATGTATGTAGACTTGGTATTTTGAATGCGACAGAAACATCTTTAAATGTAGTATACGTCCAATTGTTCATGCACAATATTATGTATTAAACAAAAACAAACAAACCCAACAAACTCACCAGTTTACACAGAATCAATAGATCCACCACCCTTAGTCTTTTAGAGGATTCTCTAAAGCAGAGTAGACGTCAGCCACAGGTTGGTTTGTGCATCGTCTTATAATTTTAGGAAAATATGGATTTAGTGAACTAATATTTGACCAAAGTGTTGACAATTAAAACACTGGCAACAAATCACCTTAGTGCCACCAATAAAGCATTTGATCGTTTGCTCCGTCCATTGGATCAGACTCATCAGCTGATAAATGATAGAATATTTGGTGACAGAAATACCCTTTGGTGAGTTCACCAGAAAATATATATATAAAATTATTAATAATTTAGATATTAAAATAAATGTGTTTGTATGCCAGTACAGAGATATCTGTATAATTCTATTTTTATTAAAACCCTCTTTTATATTTTGAATTAATGTTTACGTGAACGTCTGGGATTTAAGGACTTTTAGCAATTTCAAGGAAAAGTGTAGCTACTGATATTCTAGATATTATGTTTTACTCATTGACTGTACATAAGAACTGGACTGAATGACCCCTTCCCCCGATTTTCCAAACAGGGAGTACCCGCTGGCTCCAGAAAACCAAAATCCCATTGACGTTTAAGTGATTCAATTCACAAACGGACCAATCAAATGTGGTCTCACTTCCAACAATCAAAACGTTTGATTGACAGATTTATTGTGACCCATTTTCAGGTGGTATGTGTGTGGACTTGCAACTGATTGGCCAGAGTGGTTGTTATAGAAACGCTGACTCAGACCAACTTGGACCAATCCAGTATCTTGGACCAAACAGTATCTGGTTCCAACATGGCGGCATCCAAATTGCAAAAAAATGGCGACTGAATTGACTTCATTTGTTTGGAACAAAGTTTTCTGTGAGTGAAGTCACACTCACTTGCTCCAGTTCTCATTTACAGTGAATGGTTTTACATCAGAGCTGAACAGTGGTGCAGTGGTTAGCACTCTTGCCCTGGTTCAAATCCTGGCTGGGACCTTTCTGTGTGGAATTTGCATGTTCTTCCCACAAATGCGTGGGTTTTCCCCAGGCACTCCGGCTTCTTCCTGCAGTCCTAAAACACGCTTTGTGAGTTGATTGATGTCTCTAAATTGGCCCAGGTGTGTGAATGTGTGGCTCTGTGACCCATCATTACCTGAGACAGGCTCCAGCAACCCTGTGACCTTGGAAGGAATTTAGTGGGTTGAGAAGATGGATGGATGAAACATAATGACAAAATCTTGACTAAATTATTGAGGTTTGAACCAAATCATAGAGAAAATGAATTGTTGCGACTCTTGTAAATATTGATACCTTTTAAAAACATTAAAGATTTTTGTGAATTTTTTTTGTAATTTTCCAGGAAATATCAACCAATTCTCAATGTTTTATTGATTTTATAAATATATATTTTTTGATTTTATCTTCATGTTTCGCAACCAGATGAAACTTTTCATGCATCCTCTCTACTGTAGCACCAATCACCCCCCCACCTCATTACTGATACGTCACAAGGAACATTACAAAATGGCCTCTGCCCACTTGAACAATAAGGCCCTGTTCCTCCACAGGGCGGGATATCAGCGTGGACAAGGCCAGGCACGACTTCATGCCGCATTCAGACGGTTGAGAGCATGGCTGCTCATTGGTCTGATTGCTTTGTCCTCGTAGATTAAACTGAAGCTGCTCCTCAGCGTCATAAACCTGCATGGCCCTTCAGCAGTGCACCATGTGAGTCTATTTAGCTTGGCCTCGTGCCCACTCTGCTAATAGTGAGTGCTGCAGAAGCCGACACAGCTGTGCGCAACCCCTATGACGCCATAGAGCACTTAGTGTGTAAACCACATTCACCCCCCCACACACATACAGACACACACTCACATGCATCTTCTTTGTGCAGCTTGTGTTTGAGCTGAGCTTATGCAAGAATACCACACAGTGGTCTCACTGTGTACTACAGGGCCCCAAATGATTCCCTCAAAATTGTCTAAACTTCCCATTAATACTCCTTTTTTAGTGGTCACTTATGCATAATTTACAAAGTTGTTGCAATTCTAACCTTTGCACTTTATCGTTTGATATTTGCGCTCTGTGCTTTCATGCAAACAGGCTCTAGATGGGGCTAAAGTATAAAAGGAAAATGCTGAGACAAGAACTCAGCCAATTCTACCTCCAAAAAATTCACGTTATTTTCATTTTTCACACTTTTATTCACTGAATGATTTCTTTATTTAAAGACCCATTGTGATGAAAATTGTGTTTGTACTAGTGGCATTTTTCTTATGATGGAGGACATATATAAAGAAAAATAAGCTTAAAATTTTAATATTTAATATTTCTTTATTCAAATCAATGTAAATCAGGAACAGAGGAAAAAAAATAAAGTTGGAAAAAGCTTCGACAAGCGATGAGCTCCCTGCGTCACTCCATTCTTGACTAGATCCATGTACGTCTTCATTTTCCTCGTCTAAACTGGCATACGAGTCAAAAATGTACGGCTGGAAAGCTCCGATATAGCTCGCCATTTTTGTTGCACTGGTGATGTCAGGCTGGGGTTGTGAGGAGTGATTAGCTAGCATGTAAACTGATGGATATGATATGAAGGGTATGAGGCTACTCCACCTTTAAAAGTCTCAACAATTCAGTTCCGCTCTGCAGAAACTATGTCCTAGAAAACGATACGGGTTTTATGATTTTGGCTAAATAATTAAAAGACCTCTGGAAACGCTTTTAAAATCGATCAAAAGGTGATTAGAGTGGGACTTTAAGTTTTTCAATCATTTTATTATTGTTTTGTATTATTACTAAATGTATTCATTTTTTCTTTGACTTAAGAAGTTAACAAAACTTTTTATTTAGAAGAAGTCTAGTGTGTGTTTGTGTGTGTAAGGAGGAAGTCGTTTTGACATCTGACTGCTTGACCGTCTTGGCTCATACAGACGTCTGCCGTGCTGAAAGACTGACAGCTCCGTTTGTCATCACAAACACTTCTCACCTATGATTAATGCTGACTTTGTTTGGCTTTTGATGATGGCTACAAGCAGGCAGCTACAGCTCACCCTCCATAATAATCCCTCCTTCTTTTCCCTTCGCTTTCATATCATTTTAACCACGAGATTGATTAAAAATGAATCCATTTTGAATTGAAGGTGGAATAGATATAACAGTTATATAAAATTGTGGGGATAATTTTAGATAAAAAAATGTATTGAAAACTTGAAAAATTAATACAATCGGAGAAAGATTTTTTTCTTTTCTTTTCTTTTTTTTTCTTTTTTTTTTTTTTTTTAAATGAAACTGACTAAAAAAGCCAGAACTAAGTTGTGTGTGTGAGTTAGAGTAATGATTTGATGTGGAGACAATGAGGTCATGGCTCAACCCTGCTGCTTGCCAAAGCACCTATAGGATGCGAGCGCTGCCAGCACAGCTGCTGCTTTAGCTGTTTGTTGAGCCACAAAAAGCCAAAAAACCTTTAAGCAGATGTTTTGGCAAAAAATAAATAAATAAATGAAATAAACTAAATACTCTGCCCTTCCAGTCCTGTTTTGAATGCACTTTGACAAGACTGCACAGTCAACCATTTTGAGCGGCTGCATGACGTCAGCAGAGCCAACAAGCAGCGTTTGTTTTGGTTTGTTTTTCCTCCCCCACAGAGCTCCGATCACACACTCATCTTCATTCTCCAAAATCCTCCAGAAACACGACTCTGATATTCAGATGAGTTTCCAACAGAAATGCTGACTTCAGATCTATGAAAACATAAAAAAAAAAAAAATAGTTTTGCATGCATGAGAGATGCATGCAAAACCGTCAGAGAAATCAAGGAAATATTTTCAAATGTATTTCCTTTTTAATTTGCAAAAAACATAAATAGAAAATCATTTTTCAAAATGGAAATGGTGCACAGTGTGAATGTAAGACAGTATTTCCAGTATTATACGATAATAATAAAATATATTAGTGAAAATAAATCGATTTGCTTTAACTCTGGGGGTAAAATCCCTCTCTCGGTGGCTGTGTGTGAGCATTTTCCTGCGTCAGTGAGATGTGATGCACATGAGCTACATTTTGTCGTGCATGTGTGTCTGACAGACGGTGAAGCAGGCATAATTTGTGATGTGGAGGACACGAGGCCCGGGCGGCTGCTGTGAGTGGCAGCAGCAGCATCGGCTGGCCGAGCCTGCCCGCCTCTGACTTCATTGGCTGCGGCTTTGACGCAAAAAGCTGGCTCCCCCCACCCCATCCACAGCCTAACTGTACCACCACCACCACCCCTGGACACTTCTTTCATCACCTTTT
This sequence comes from Oryzias melastigma, assembly GCF_002922805.2. Classification (NCBI taxonomy): domain Eukaryota; kingdom Metazoa; phylum Chordata; class Actinopteri; order Beloniformes; family Adrianichthyidae; genus Oryzias; species Oryzias melastigma. The sequence continues at coordinate 25,727,972 of NC_050526.1, forward strand.
TTTTATTCATGCGCCTTCTGCAGTCTCCTCCATTGCTGCTCCACATTTGTAGTGTTTGCACTCACAGAAACCTTTGGCTCTCACTGTACGCCTCTCCCGTCTGCTTCTTGCATGTGAGGGTCTGGAGTCCTTTTGACGGCGAGCTGCATCAAGGAGACGCAGTTTTCAGTCACGCTGAATTTATCAGCGTGCGGCCGTCACAAGCAGATGATAGTTTCCACCCTTTTATTTTATTCATCCAGTGCATTTAAAACGTTGGATTGTACTATTATTTTAATCTGAAATCTGCACAGCTCTCAATGTTTAAGGTTGAATCCTTTATTTTGTCCACAGGTTTTATAAATTTTAGATTTCATTAAGAATTTTTTTATAATTAATTGTCCCAAGATGAAAAAAAAAAATTGAGATGAGTTTAGAGAAAGCTAAAGCTATTGAAATATGTCAGCAGGTTTATCGAGCAGAGTCATAAATCCAGTTTATTTTCTACATATCTTCTGCCTTGATGTTGCGGGTGGTCCACAGCTTCCAGAGGAGCTTACCTCACGGTTTTCCTGTTAATGTTTGCTTAAAGATGAGATCTTCCCTGCAGACGTTAAAGAACCTGCAAATTTAATTGACCACCCAAAGACATATTTCTCCTCTTTAGGAAAGATCAGATTTTATTGTTTTATCAGAAAATCAATTATTACCAACATTCAATTTCGACTTTATTTATTGCACCATGTACATGTTCTAAAGAATAAATAAATGAAAACACTCCGGACAGCTGGTTTTATTTTGAGGATTTTTACATGAACCTGTAAAAATGATGAATGCTGCTCTCCATCCAACAGGCCTCCTACGTCACCCTGCATAAGGCTGTGTTTGCACAGAATAATGTAATTATCAGAGGGTGTGCCTGTAAATGACTGCGGATGACTGTGTGGATGACTGTACCTGGACATTTGGATTAAATAGGACTTGTTGACTTGATTTGTTTGAACATGCTTGGCATTCCTCTTTCTGTGGATGTCATTCAGCTGGAATGTGGCGCTGCATAAGGGAACATAATAAACTGTGAGCATGCATGTTTTAATGGGGGGCAAAAGTTCACTCTGTGTGCATCAGAGGGGACATGCCAGACCCAAAAGACTGCATGGACAATCAATTATTTTCCCTTTTTTTAAACTTCTTTTGGAAAACTAGAAAAATTACATTTATATTTTACATCTTCTTAATGCTGTAAATCACATCTAGTCTAAAAATAAGGACCTCAAAAAATGATTAATAAATGTGTTTTGACATTGCGCTTTAGGTTTGGTAAATTAGGATTATTTAAACAAGTCCTGTACATTTTCTAAAATAAGAGGTTTAGACAATCAGCTCTATTGATCCTACAGATATTTTACATATTCCACGTAGTAGCGTTTGCATACATCTGCATTGCTGATAATCTATTTGTGCAAAACTCACATCAGACTTTGATGTTTTGTTGCTAAGATATTTTGCTGGTTATAAAAATGTAAGTTTTGACAAAAAAAAAAAAAAAAAGGATTTAAATTTGGTGATTTAATTATTTCTATATTTACAAAGAACCTTTGCTCAACAGTTTCCTTAAAACATTCTTATAACTTCAAAAATGTTACTAGTTGTAAACCGTTTTCTGCATTATTGATGTTTTTGCAGAAAAAAAAGTTTAAATCATGACAACAAATGTTGAAATATGAAGCAAAAATTAGGGTAACAATTTTATTATTTGAGCTTAACTGGGAAAAGGATTTTTTTTTAACTAATAAGAACAAACCTGAATGGGTCGATACAAAAGCCCATTGATAGACAGTGAGGACGGAAGTTAGTGGAGGCAAATGCTGCATCACTTTTGCTTTGGATGCCATCATCTCGTTCCTGCTGTTTGACTGAAACTATTTTGAATGTTGAAACTGAAGCATTTGTTATTTTTAAGGAAAATATATGCAAAAAGCAAAACAAAAAGACGTTCGGACCATACACCTGCTTCATAAGGTGTGTATCATCTAGGGAAATTATATAAAATGAACTAATTGATTTAATTTAGGGCTTAAATTTTGAGAAGTCATCTCATTTTATACATCTGTTGCCCTGAATCTTTCCCTTTCATTTAGAGCTTAGAGAACAGATTCAAGAATTAGTCTCAACCTTTGATGATCTGCATGATGTGAATTTGGGTGAAAAGACTTTGCTGGTAAGTTTAGTTGTGACCTAAAAAAAGTCAAAAAGGAAGAAATTAGTTATTATTTAATATTTAATGATTACCTGCACTGCAGATTTGAATCTTTTTTATCTGTTTAGTTTGTAAAGATTTTCTGTTTAAAATACCCTTTTTGGGAATAATAATTATGTTTTTAAAAATCTGCTTTAAACACTTTCCACCTAACAATTTCAGCAGTTTCTTTTTTTTTTCACAGATAATGTTTCATAATTTTTTATGATAATAATTTTTCTATATTTATCCAATTGTACTTTTATTTAACCCTTTAATAAATAAATGTTTTTAAAACGGACCCTATTCATTCCTTAAAATCTTTAAAAATTCATGTATTTGTATTCTTAGATTCCAGGTCCTTGAAAAACCTGTTACATAAGACCATTGCATTTTTATAAGCTGCAAACAATGAGACAAAATAAGATGATTTTGGTGTACATGTGAGTGGTACACATAAAGCATGTAGTGGTCTTGACATTTTTTTTCTTCTTCATAGTCAAACAGTAACACAATGAATGTTGATATTTTTAGGTACAAGATTGATAGTTTTGTAATCTAATAAAAAGTGTTAAAATCACCATTTTGTTGATCACTTATTAAGTTTACTTAAAAAATACATTGATTCTGATTGGGGTCATGTGACCACACATGGAAATGCATAGGTTTTGGTAGTTCATGTATTCAAGGGCTAAATAACTGCAATAAAAATTGCATCGATAAACAATATTATTTAATTTTCATACATTTGTATTTTATAAGATTCAAAAATGTGTTGCTCCAGTGGATTATTTTGTTAGAATTTCTCACTTCTTTCTGTATAAAGCAACCTTTTTTTTTTTTTTAGACAAAAAAATCTTATCTTCCACACATAAACTTTGACAGAACTGAATGCGTGCTCTGTGATTGCAAATGAGCACACTAAAGAGTTAAACCCAGAGAAAGGTAAATTATTGAGCGCCTAAATAGTGAAGAGCAAACAGTGAAATTAAAGTTGTGTACATAAAAAAAAAGATTTTTGTTTACTCAAATGAGGTTATCACTCGCTTGAAATTAGTTTTCGCTTAAACTATCATTTCTGTGTTTGAATAGTACTGTGTGCTGAAAATGCCCCTCAGGAATATTAACATCCATAAATTCAGAATTGACAGAGCAGGAAGTTTTTATCCGAATGTCAGACGGCTTGTTTGGGTAACCTGTGTGCGACCTTAGACAGAAATAAACTTGTCAAAATGAAAAAAATTAGGTGCTTTGGTTTGAAATGTTACTAAAAAGGTAAATAAAAGACAAAATAGTGTCACTTTTACCCAAATTTAAGAAAAAATGGTAACATTGTCCTATAGGAGCTATCAACATTTGACAAATGTGTTGTATGTCAGAATGAAAAAGACCTGATGGGCATAGGCAAAAGAAAAAAAGTAATATTTTTAATCTTTTTAATTTACTCATTCATTTTCTAACCCCTCTGTATCCCATTCGGAGTGATGGAGATGCTGGAGCCTGTACGAAGGCGTGGTGCACCCTGGACAAGTCGCCGGTCTGTCACAGGAATCTGTTTTTAATCTAACCTAATAATTGCTGTAAAAAGAAACTCCTTTTGAAATTAATTTGTGACATTGTGGCACAGTAAGAGATCAACATACAATTTAAAAAGTGGCTTTACAACGTTTTGACTCCTAATCTTTGCTTTTACACCACCAAGAGGTATTATTTTCAATCTATTATTAAAAAATAAAGCACCGGGCCTCCAATTTAACACATGAATAAACAGTAGGGACACTTCTGAGCAACTTAAAAATATTAATCACAAACTACTCATTAATACACATGTTGACACAGATTATTTTACTGTCCGATGTGATGAGGCTTCTGCGTACCCCATTAATTTGGATAACAAATACCTCATCTGGCTTTATCCCTTACATAATAGATAATAGTTTTGGCGTTCTGGCTTTGTTTGTTCACACCCCAAACTCTCAGCACACCCCGATTACACACCTGCACCCCACAGTGGTGAGGCTAAATCCGGACCTGGTATGAAGCTTCTCAAGCTCAAAAGCAGCAGTAAAATCAAGTCAAACTCGTCGAACAGTTTTTACTGCAATGATTTTAGGTTTTTAGAATTTCAGAGACAACAATAACACGAGTGACTCTCATCCTCCGACGACGCCTCTCGTGAAAAAATAAAATGTGTTTCATAACTTGAGGCAAAAACAAAGATGTCATGTTTTCTCTTGAGGGCGTCTGAGGGAGAAACAAACCTTTCCTGTGGGTCTGTACAGTCTGACAGCGCTTATTCAAAATGGCAATAATGAGGGTGACAGGGGGGCAGGTAATGGTGTGCTGTGATATGTTATTTCCATTAGCTTAAATTATGCACCTATCTCACATTCGTCCTAATGGATCACAGTGCAGTGACGTCCATTGACGTCATGAATCAGATGAGCTGCATTGCAGTCGCATGCAAATTTGTACGTGGCAGAGCTTTGTGCAAATAAGGACCTCGTTCTTTTTTTTCTCTCTTTTACTATTACGGCATTTCCTATTTAAGTAAACAGAGGCACTTATATGCTCTTTGGTTGTTGAACTAGTTGCAAGCCAAGCTGTGAAGATGTGCATAGCTCCCTCAGCCCCCCAGGGACCCTGTATTTTCATGGGCCTGCTTCTGACGTCAATGCTCCGGCTGTCCTGTGGATTGTCAGAACAGACTATTCAGTTGGGGGAGGGGACTGGAAGTCTCTGTAGTGTGTGTGTGTCTGCCGCATTTGATGTGTGTAGATGTGAGTCTGCTCCTGTGTGCCGTTGCATGTGATCTGTAAATGGTTCACTTGCATCCGTGTGTGCACAAAAATAAAAAAATAAAATCACTACAATGCCTTGAATCTGAAATGTGCTTAAGTGGATGAGGTCTTTCACGTGGCGTGGAAAGGCTGCAACCGCAGCCCTCGTGTCGGATGACGCTCGCTGCAGATATCAGAAAGTGTTTGCAAAAAGCAGTCGAGAGGAGAGAACAGTCAAGCTTGGCTGCTGACCGCTCACCCGTCGGTCAGCTGTTGATCTCCAGCTGGGATTACTAAAGCAGCTCTTTCACCGACGGCCGCAGGAGCCTCACATGTTTGACAGACCCATCGCTCCTTAAGTGAGACTTCAACCAAAAGGTTCAGCCTTTTCTGGGCTGTATTTGTGTCTATCAAACATAGATTTGATGGAGAAGAGTCCAGTTTATTACCAACTGAACTGAAATTTTGAAGGGTTTTTTTCACCGGCACCCAGAAATAAGTCAAAACATTCGTAAAATTTGAATTTTTTTCTTTAAAAAAACACAACAAAATCTGCCAGCAAGGTTAAAAAAAATTCTCTTATAAAAAAATCTTACTTTAAGCAAATAAACTCTAGTCACTATGATAGGTTTTCTTAGACTAAAATGATTTTACTATTGAGAAACTTTTTTGATAGCATTTGTTTTCTTGTGCAAAAAAAAAAAAATTCTGCTTTCTTTAAATTTCCTAAGATTCAGTTCTGCAGTATCCCTCCGAACACAGCAAAAGCTTAAAAATCTGAAAAAAAGCACAAATCTTAAGAAGAAAATCACGAAAAAGTAGTGAAATTATCTGTCGATGCAGCAAGTTGTTTCACTTAACAGGAAATCTGATAAGATATCAAAGGATTTCCACACACACATTCAAAAGGGGAAAATAAGCAAAAAAAGCAAACAGTTAGATAGGAATACTTCAAATTTAATGTTATACACCCCAATAATATTTTTTTTTTGCTAGCTCTAAGCAAATTGTTTGTAATTTTGAGTTTTTATTAACCTAATTTTGATTACAGTAAAAAAAACTAGTGTATTTAGTGGAATTGACTCAAAATATGAACAAAAGGAAACATTGCCCCATATTAATATTCTCATAAAATAAAATAAAAAAAACTAGCACTTCTTCTCATAATATGAAACATAGAGCGAAGAGAAGAACTTCCAACTTGATCAAATATCTTTAATGTCTAAAAACTACATTTTAAATCTTTGCAAGAATCAAATAGTTTGCAGTGAACGTGAACACGAGGAACGTTCAGCAGCAAAGCCTTCTTTTCCATCATGCATTTGATGTGATCTTAAACCTTTCTCAGTTTATCAATTATTTAACACTAGGAGGGAAGTTTTATTTAATTAAACATTTGCCAGATAAAACATGAGGAAATAACACATTTTGAATATTATGGAAAAGCTCTTTGGTCAAATTCTTTGAACATAATGAGATAAAAATAATTTTAAGACAACATTTTTAAAAAATATTCCATTACAAGGTAAAAAAATCTAGCAGAACATGGTTGGAGCCATATACTTCTCGGATGATGAAAACTATTTACTTGTAGTAAAAAAAAAAAAAAATGCATTACCATGATCATAAAATGAATATTTATTACCTAAAATGTGTCACACTGAAACATGTTTGCTTTTGGAATTTTAAGACCTATTTTCTTTATTTTGTGGATTTTTGTCTGGATTTTTTTATTTGTTTTGTTTTTTTTTTTGCCAACTTTGCTTCTTCTGTGCTTCACTTCAAAGCTTTCTCATCTTTTCCCTCCATGTGTAACCCTTGTGCTGTCCTAGGCATGTTTACATTAAAAGTGGGGTCATCTGGACTCCACAAGACTAAGACTTTTTTTTTTTCAATTATTTTTTATCTTCACTGGTGTCTGTGGCAGACATAAAATCCTGTCCACCTTTGTCCATCTTTGTCATGGGTGGGGTCATCTGGACCCCATAAGTGAGCATGAGGGCTAAATATTCTGATATTTACCTTGA
>NC_050526.1:25735145-25755386 GCF_002922805.2 Oryzias melastigma
CAACAATGTTCCCCTTTTAGCTCAGAGAACAGTGTAACTGTTGAATTCTACATTCATTCTAGAGCAAAAGATTCTCAGTAAAATTTAGGAAATGTCACAGAAAGAAAATCTATGGATCATCTTATATCAGGGACAAAAAGATTATTTGTTAGATAGATACTTTATTAATCCCAAGGGAAATTGGTTTTAATTGTGACATTGACAGAATAAGTATTTTAAATTTTGTTTTGTTCATATTAAATAAGATTACTGAACAGAATGCTTGTTTGTCAATCATCAAAGCTCAAAGCGTATCCACAAATTTGTTCCCAAACTCCGGAGTGATGATGTTCACCTGCTTTCTGGGTGATTTGTGTCCTCAAAAGATCTGTCAATCAGTTTGGATCAGCGCTGAACCCAATCAAACAGCAGATTTCTGTGGAATCAGAGGAGGCTGTGCACAGTTTGTCTGGCTGTCTTGTCTTTTTTAAACAGTTGAGCGATCTGGCAGCAAAAAGCGACAAAATGCTCAGGGAAAATGGAGTGTAGGGAAGCAGGGATCCAACGGGAGGATGGTTGATTTGTCTGTGCTGCGCTGCCTCTAAAAGGAGAAACTTTCAGAGTCTGAAACCAAACAGTTTGGCTCAAAACGAGAATTCATGCTCTTCCATAAACTCAGTCCTCTTGTCTTTGCAGATATGCAACAATATCATTAAATATGAGATTTTTTTTTCTGGTGTTGAGATGATTTATTAAAAGTTGTCTTTGTTGTCTGGAATACTAGCATCTTAACTTGTCAAGCAGCGGTTATTGCTGAATATAATTATTTAATTTTATTTTAAAGAGCTGATGTGTACAATGTCTTCCACTCAAACTATGTAGATGAGAAAAAAACTTTTTGTTTAATTCATTTTTAAATCTTTTGCCTTTAAGGAAATCCAATTATTTGCACTATCCATGATCATATAACATATTACCTTGCTTTTCCCCACATTTATTGACCTTTCTGTTCCAGCTGAGAGAACAACATGATGCGGTGCGTGACCCCTGGAAGTGCCAGCTCCTCACGAGTGTTGGAATGTCAGTAATTGATAGTTAGACACACTTGCTGACGTAGCATGCCACAACTCCCACACCTCTCTGTCTCGATATGATCAGTATGTGATGCTGCAGCTGCGAGGGAGTCTGGCACGCTTTATGCTGTATCATGTTGCAGAGTCAAAGCCATTCAGCCGCTCCGAGCGCAGACAGCACATGCAGGCGCACATTTGCAGAGGGATACCAGGAAGGAAGCGTTGCTTCTTCCAGCTTGGAGCTTTTATTCCTGTTTTATAATCTAGACGTACTGCTCATTGTAAATAATCCAGATCAACAAAAGAATATTATGAATAATTTGTTCATTGTGTCAGGATTGTTTTAGCTGCCTCCTTTGAATAAATTATGGGTTTGAGTGTGTCTTCAGTAAATCGTTGCTGATTTTGAGAGTCAACTGTACTTTGAAACACTAAAGAAAAATAAATAAATCTTAGAATCACAAACACATTTTTTAAAAAGTGTTGATTTGGTTAATCTAGATTAATTAAAATGTATTAAAGTGGATGTTATTTTATTATTAGTTGCTATTTTTTTCTAAATATATTGATATTAGAATATAAAACTCATTTAAACAGCCTTTTGGTTAGTTGTGATTGTTTTAAAGTATTTTCTACATAAAGCTGAGCTGAGTTTTGAGTAAACTCCGTGATTTGCGTGACCGTGGAGGTCGTGGTTTTCCCTCCTTGACCGCTGGAAACGTGGAGAGCAACGGGCATGAAGCTGGGCCCCTTTTTTTAGCAGCCAAATTCAGAAACAGGAACAGCAGCCCTCAAACGTCAAAGGGGAGCTGGCCAGACGCGTCAAGCGCATGTGCAGGAAAAAACACCGGAAATGAAAGTCGGTGACCTTTCAGATTACTGTTTAGGAGCTCAGGGAAATCGTTATTTTTTGATACTATGCGATAAAATTGTAGGTTTATTTATATTTATATAAAATGAATATTTATTTACATGTTTATAATTAGGTGAAGTCTAGTTTTAAAAAGTGTTTTACCACACGTGTGCTTTTATTTTGAAAAGTCAAAAGCAGCACTGTGTTGGAATTGACTCGCTCCTCTGTGTGCGTGCGTGCGTGAGCGTGCGCGCGCGCGTTTACGCTCTGCTCTGCGCCTCCGTCTGCTCTCCGCTCAGTCTGCTGCTGCACTTCCAGAGCGGAGCCACCACGCCGGGGAGGCGGACCGACTGTAGCTAACCTCGGCCAGCGGTGCTGGGTCATAGCGCTGGTGGAGGAGGGGGGGCCCCGGCAGCGCTGCGCTCTCCCTGCCCTCCCGACACCGCGCACAGCCTCGAGCATTACGGACACCACCGCACCAGCCCGTCCTAGTTTTGCTTTTATTGTTATTATTTGATTAATAATATTATTTTTGACCAAGTTGCGGCTGCAGAGACGCACTTTTCTCCGAGGCTCTTCTCTTCTTTTGCGCTCATAATCCGACATGGAAGATGGTCCGTCTTCAACAAGCTGTTTCAGAAGGTTAACGGATTGTTTCTTGGGCACAAGTAGGTATTTATTTTATTTTTGCTTAAACTAAACGCTAAAACAGCTTAAAGGTAGAATTTTGGCAGCAGTCGGGCTCAGCTGGGATGTTTGATCCTGCAGGCGTGGAGTGCGTAATTTCCCTCATCTGCCTGTCCAACTTTATGAATGACAGCCTGATGGCTGATGGAGATGGGTGGGGACTCCTGCTGTGGGGGCCAGCGCGGGACTGGATCTCAGAGAGGGGGGTACATGTCTTCTCAGGATCCAAAATGTTTTGCAGAACATGGTTTTTGGGATTGGAGTGAAGGTGGTCTGTGCAAGGAGATAAAGAAAAAAATAAAATACAACAATAAGCAAACATTATTTTTGGTAATTTGTTTAAAATATATATTACCAAATAGCTAAAAAAATGCTTAACTTCCTATATTGTTACTTTTTAAAAATCTTTATTTAGCTAAAACATAAAAATGTGAGTTTTTACACTTTATAATAAACAAAATTCATTTTTTAAGGCACTAAAACTGTATTTTTTTAGCTTCAAAACACATCTATTCTGGAAATATTTATATCTTGTGTTGCTTTTTCATGCAGGTGTGGAAACTTCAGAGCTCTTGTAATTGATTTGCTGGCTTTCTGTGATTGTGTCTGTGCTGCACATGAATCATGCCCGCTTGCAGCTGTTTTCTGTGGCACCTCCAGCGAGCTTTATAGAGGCAACCCTGCAGTAATGAGTTCGTATAGTTTGAAGCCCGGGATACAGAATGATGCCAAAGTAAACACAGTTCAGAAAAGTGCAGCTATTTGCCCTCATGCTTTACCAAAAAAAGGACAAGAATGTCAGATTTCAGAAAGCTTATGTACCTTTATGAATTGACAAAACATCCTCGGATATGGGCTGCTTCAGGTGCTGGAGCCAGGTACCTTCACGTCAAAGCTATTGTTGGATGAGCTTTTTGTGTTTGCTTTTATTATGAAATTCAGCTCTTTTTGTAAATATTTCACAAACAGAAAAAAAATCTTTTGCTCTTGTTGGATCAGTTTATCACAAAAAAACAGTTTTTTCCTCTATATGTTGTTTGTTATCAATCAAGTGGTCCTGTCTGCGGCTGCTGGACTGTCCCGCAGAGCGGATCCATCCTGGATCAAACCCACTTCAGTCTGTCAGGACCGCATGTTGCCTCGACTCACTGTCCATTTGAATTTAAGCTGCAAATCTCTCCGGAGATGTCGTAGCTGCGGGTTCAGGAAAATGCATGTGTTTGTGCATTAGGAGGTCATGCGAGGTCAGCCCCTAATGCGATCTGTCAGGCATTTTCAAACGCAATTGGTTATTGTGGAGTTGCTTCACTGAGGGAAGAAGGCTGCATTGTCAGGCAGGAAGTGCTCACATTAGACATTTCCTGCTGCACCGTATGGCCTCCCTGACACTCCGAGGTCTTCTCCCAGCGCAGCCACTTAATATATTTGAGATTTTTTTTATTTTGTTTGGACTTTAGGAATATGGGTAGTGTTGTAGTTTGGAGCATGGTAGCGTGTGTGGTGAAAGACCTGGACGTCTCCAGCCTGTTTGGGAAAACCGTTTCTTTACGACGGGTTCTGGTGTCGGAGCTTCTAAAGGAACACGCTCTGGAGAAGAAGCAAGGATCTGTGGTTCTCATTATTGAGTCCCTACAGGCCTCTCTCTGCTCAGAGCGATTGCACACAGTTCAGCATCAGCCCAGATGTGGAATGGTTGAACATGAGCCTCGTTTTTTTGATGCTCGAGGGAGGGGGGACGGTTCAGATCCGGGATGAATCCATCTTTACGTTTCATGAAAGCAGGAGTGACAGCTGTTGCTGGGAAATGCCCCAAAACTGTTAGTTTTGGGTGAAATGTACCCCTCATGAATGCAAATGCAGCAAGAGAGCTTTCCGTTGACCTCACTGGGGGGCCTGTAGATTGGGAGGGGGGCGCTTATCTGAGTGTCAGTCTGCTGTCTGCAGCTGTTTATGTCCGGAAGCATTCATGAAGATGCACTGAAGTGTGAGGTGTGTGCACGTTTGAGGACTACAATTCCATGGTTCAGCTTTGGGGGTTGATAGTGACAGGAGTTCAATTCCACACAGAGACGCTTCGTCGTTTGGGACGTTTGGTATTGATTTGGCCCAGAAGTCTGCAACCAGAGGCTCCTTAACCCCATGCAGCTCTTTTAACCCTCCATCGTGGTTCTGTAGCTTCTTTAGCATGTTTGACTTTCAAGCATTTTTAATTCAAGTAAGTTTTTTGCAGCAGAAAGATCTGATATGACAAAGGATGAACTTTATTTTTAAAGGACCTAGTATGTGCTGCTGTCAAAATTAAATGAATTAAAATGATTATTTTTAGAAAAATATAAGACATTTTTAATTTAGTTGGTCAGTGAGAAAGTGGATCGAATGGGGCTAAAGGTTTCAGACCCTTGATTTAGCCTCAGCGATGACCTGTGCTGAAACGTCTGGCCCTCTCTCAGGGATGGTCCAGCAGCGAAGGCCTTCTCCTACCTGCTCACTAGACGCCAGCGTTCATGTAGATAAGAACCACATGCTCTTCCCACCTCCTGGCCAGGAGGTCCCGGGCCGGCTCTCTAACCCACGCGGCCAACAGCAGCCCCCCCGCCTCTCCTCTGCTCGGCTTCAGCCTCATGTCAGGAAAGTGAAAAGTAATACCTTGGCAGGTTGCCCTTGACTCCGTGCCAGGTGGATGGCGCTTCTCTAGACGGGGTCTTTTCCCCTCGCCTCTCGAGTACATTTTTTTTTCTTTTATCTGCGTGTTGCAGAAGACCAACGTCTTGTTCCGTGAGCGCTGTCGGGTCGGGCCTGAGCTGCAGATATGGGCTCTCAGCTGTGTGATAGGACGGCAGTGGGGCATCCGTTCAGGCCTGGCCCAGAGCCTCTGAGCATGAGGGAGAGGAGGAGAGGTGAAGGAAGGCTGGACCATCTGAGCTCAAAATGACCTTTTGTCAGATAGTTATTTACAAATAAAAATAAAAACCGATCAGAATTTTTTTTTAAAGTCTTGCAAAATTAGCTGAAGTATGTTTAGTATGATATTTTACATATTTAAACTACGTACAATACTAAGAATCTGATCTGCATGTAAGACACCATTTGGTTAAAAAAATGAGCAAATAATTCAATTTCCCATTAGAGTTTTTCTTACTTGATAAAAAAAGTTAGTTTTTAAGAAAAATAGTCTTAGTTTCTGTCAAACAAATTATAATGCTATCAAGAGTTTTTTTCTAAAGCAAAATAAACATTTTTATGGGGCCTGTTTTTTCAGTGCATGATAACAACTTTACACACTGTTATGTAAAATTTCAAATGTTTGTTAATTTTGTTGGAGCAAATCAAGAACTCTAGAACGAGAACATATAGACTGAAGACAATCTGCAGATTAAGCAAAATAAGTAAAACTGCAGCTAGATCGACCAGATTTTTCAAACTCTTGTAAATGGTTTCATAAATATAAATTTGGAGCCTTTATGACATCAGATGAACCAGAAAGAAGTACAAAAGCTACTTCTGTAACTGTGTTGTTAATAAACTAATATGCAATTGCTTTACAAGGTTTTAAATTTAAAACATCTTTAAAATTGATTAAAATGTTATTTTTTAAAATATTTTGTATGACTGGAATAATAAGAACAAGACTCTTAAAATACAAACAAAAATATATGTAATTTTATTTTAATATTTTAATACAGAATTTCTGCACAATTAGATTAATCCTGCTGCAGGTTTTCCTCCCAAATCTTCTGTATTTGGTTGATTTTTGTTTCTGAAAGTTGTGAAAGTTTTCTTTTATTTTTCATAAACAGGGATCTGCAACCTTTAACGCCAAAAGAGCCATGGAGTCCAGTTTCTTGCAGAACAAAACCCACCAAGAGCTGCAAAGTCACTGTTTACAAAACCACTCTTTATTTTTGTTTTTGTGACCATTAAGCCGCTCATTTATAACGTGCAACTTTTAAATATTTACAGTAATTCAATTATTTTAATTTCCTTTATATAACAGTTTTAAATTCTTTTATTTTTAAAAAAAATAGCAGCAGATACAAGGTCCTTTCAAAATAAGATACACCTTGTGTCAAACAAGATCCCTTGATTTAAACTGCCAAACAGGTATTTCCCATTATTATGAGTTTAGCGCTTTGCCATCATTTTTCTTCTTTTACTATTTGATATAAAGGTGACAACGTTGGTGTAGAATCATATTTATTCTTTAAATCTATATGTGCTTTAAGCTTATTCTAATAATAAACTCATCTTTCCATCATTTTTCTTCGTCATCTGACATGTTAAAATCTAAATATAAATGACATAGCTTAATTTTCTAAACCAAAACTACAAACCCATTATTTGTTAAAATTGTTAGCATTTTCCTTCAAAGCTGAAGAGCCACAATGGAGGGATGAAGTAGCTGCATGTGTCTCTGGAGCCTCAGGTTGCAGACTTCTGATCTAGAAGTTCTTTTAAATGATTGAACAAAACAAATAAAATGAAGGTGGATTGAAGCTGATGCCCTGTTGGGATAGATTGTTGACAAAATACTCGACTGATTCAGAATGTTATTCCTATTTTGAGATCTAGAGAGCACTTTTTGTCGAAGTGTTTTACACTCTTTATATAAATTAAAGTGAGCAACATTAATAAAAACTGAAAAAAAAACCCTGTAAACCTGAGTTTAACTTTTAAGATTTGTAATTGTTCTTTAGAAGCTGAAATTCCACTTGAAGCCCAGCAGCTGGTGCTGCCTCTGCAGACGATTTCAAACATACGTTGGGTCCAGAAAAGGTGTTATGTCATGAGTGGAGCTGGGTTTGAGGGTGCACAGACCCAGACAGACTGTTTGGCCTTCCCTTCCTCGTCCCAGGGTGTGGTGTCAAGATAAGTGTTATGCAACAATAGCTGGCTGCATGAATGCAGGACTTTACGCAGGAAACCCAAGTCTGAGTCAGCTGCAGAAAACTTCTGAGCTAAGCTTGGGTCAGAAACAGAAAGGCTTCACTTCAAACCCAATCTCACCACTGTTTGTGTGACTGCGGCTGCTCACTGACTCAGTGTGTTCTGCAGAGCAGAAGGGAGACGGTACAAACTTCGTATTTGGTGCTGCATTCACAAACTCTGCTTAAAGTTTTCCAGAAAACCCCTGTGACTAAGTCTGACGACGTTTTCATTTTGACTGTTCCGTTCTGCTGTTTTATTTGTTCTCATTTCTGAACTTTATTTTGAAACTCTGTGAGCTTGGCTGTTGGAGGGGGCTGCAATTTAATCTGATTACTTCCTGCCTTTAAATGTTTTAAACACAGAAAAAAACAGCCACACACTTTTAGTATTTCACAAAGAGCTTAGGCCATCATTTTGGGCTTTTTGTGTCTAAAACTTTTCATTTTTCTATCAAGATAAAAATAAAAACTTCATAAAAACAATATTTTCAACTGAAACAAAGTTTGACTTATTTTAAAAACTTAAATTAAACATTTTAAATTCAAATTTAGCTTTATAGTCAGGAATCAACTTATTTTGGTGTTAAAAATTTAACGTTTTCTGCATTTCCTTAAGATAGAGGGACCTTTCTTGAAAAGTTTGCTAGAAGTCACAGTCCCTAAAGAAAAAAATACGTTTATCTGGTTTTACTTAAAACAGAGGGATTTTTCCCGAAAAAGATTCCAAAAAAGTAAAGGAAATGCAGATAATTTTTTTTTTTCTGAATTTCCTTAAAATAGAGTAAAATTTCTTGAAAATATTAATTAAAAAGTCTTAGTGTGTGAAGGAAATGCAAATAACTTTAAATTTTCTCTCTATTTCTTTAATGTAGTGACATTTCCATTGAAAAAAAAACAACTGTACCTAAAGCAAACGCATATATATATATATATATATATATATATATATATATATATATATATATATATATATATATATATATATATATATATATATATATATATATATATGCATTTTTTTCAATATCTTCATGACAAATTCTATAAAAGGATCTCTCCTATCTTTTCACAATCTAATGACAAGTCAAATCTGGATCAACTTCGTGAGCGAAGGGCAGTTGTGCAAGTCTGAGCTGGACATCTGCTAAAATGTTTACTGTGGTCAGACCAATCAGTGATGGTTAGAGGTGCATGCTGGGTACAGGACTAGTTATTGCTCTGTAATGGCTGCAGCCATGTTTACATACACAGATTGGGCCCTCTTTGGCTTTTATTCCGTCCACCAGTTATTTAGCTGTCTGAGCAGCTGTATTGTCATGTCATTAGTGACACATTATATTATGGGTTGTTTCGCCTCACGTCATGTTTTGAGATTCGCCCTCATAAATGCACTTTATCTTCTACCCCCTTATTTGGCTTTCTGCTCACGTTTCATGATAACCTTTCCTGCCCGCAGAGGTGAGATTTAAAGGAAAGTCATCCTGGTTTTTGACTAAATAAAAGTTTTAACTTCGTGTCTGCTGGCAAAGTCTCTCGTCTGGGCGGCTCCAGCAGGGTTAGCCCTCCTGGACGGCAGCATGTGGGCTCCGCATGGCTGCAGGCTGCAGACCCTCATCCTCCTGTAGTTTCTCTGTGGTCCCATCAGGCTGAGCTTTGGCTTGAAAGTCTGCAGTGCAAACAGAATCCGAGGAAAAGCTTGAAATGTGCCGACAGTGTTGACAGAAAGGGACTTCAAAGTCAGGGTGCTCAAAAGTTAAACGATGAAAGAAATAATATATATATTTTCTTTGAATTAATATAAATGTCAAGTAATATTAAAAGATTTTGTGTTACCATCCAAAATATAAGTTGAATTAAGTTTATTAAGAGTTTTTGACCATAACCTCCTTTTTATACAAGTTTGACCAAAACTTTTTGAGTTTGAATGTAGGAAGGAGGAGTTTTTAAAATAAAAATAAAAAAATCTGATTTCTTTTTACATCTGTGTAACTTTGTGATCCAGCTAGAAATCAGGATCAGAGTGACACATCAGTTCTGTTGAAAAAGCAGATCTACAGTTCTCTTCTTTAGAAACATTAAAGTTATGAAAACAATTAAAATTGATAATTTTTTTAAAATTGTATTAATATTTTGATGACAGAGCTATTTTTTTCAATTATAAGCAATGAGCAGTTAAAACTCCTAATTCTATGACCTTTTTTGATCAGAATTTTAAGGTTGTTTGCAGATTTAAGCTTTTAGTCATTTTATTTCCCTGTAAAAACAACAACAATTTAAAACCTTTTTTTTGCACAATAGATTCTTTTGTATGTTTTAAGTTCTAAATATGTCTAATTTTTTACTTTAATATATATTTTCAAATGTTTAGTCTTTCCAAGACTTCTTCTAAGTCAAATTGAACTTCCTGCATGTAGACTTTTCATGCATTACATTCATACTTTGCATGAATTTTTCAATGGTAAAGGTATTTGTTTTTGTATTTTGAAGAGTGTTTGTGAATCCTTTTTGCCCAAAAAACATACAAATAGCAGTTGTTGCCTATGTGCCTTATGTACCGTATAATTTTATTTAAATCTGATTTTTGTGCATCTCCCCGTTGTTTAGAAAAACTGACAATTAAGAGTTAAAATTTGGAATCACCTGCTTTTGATGCAGAAATACACCAAATTGTTGCATATTCTTCTGTTTATAATGAACTAAAAAACACAATAATTACTGGAATAATTAGAAACGTACATATATTATTCCATAAAAAATGAGCTGGAAAAAAGAAAACTTTTGAATTTAATAAATGTAATTAAAACAGAGCAAGTAAAACATCTTGAAAATGGAGTAAAAGTTGTTTTTTTTTTATTTAGACTTGTATAATATTTGACTCTCACAACCTATGTGACTATAATCAAAATATTATTAAGCCATAAGAACCCATAGTGAGATTAGTGTAATTGTGAAATATCAGAAATGGGTTCTGTGGTCCACTTGTAGTATCTCACATTATTTTATCTTAAAGGATAATGGGTCAGGGGTCTAATGGGTTAAGTTTAAATCTGGAAAAAAAATTATTAGCTTGTGTAATATTTTGGGGAATTAAGTGAAAAATAAAATGAAAAATAAAATTCATGATTTTGGATTAATCAGCTGTGGATTCTTGAGGTTTATCATGTATCTACCCCGATTTATACTTTTAAGTTACTTTTTTATGTTTTGTTTTTGTCCTAAAGTTCATCTCTCAGTCAGTCTCCAGTTTGTTCTGCTAGTGTGGACTTTTATTTTGAAATCCTTTTTAAAAGGGGACCTCTGTTTGGTTCCAAAACTCTGCCGTTAGTCACCCCCCCACCACCACCAAAAAAAAAGAAAAAAAAAAGAAAGAAATAGGACATTTCACTATTTTGTTCACGTGCGCACATATGATTGCTTCATAATTTTTGGAGTCTTTTTGGCATAAAAACATGTATTCATAAATTTACACTGTGTCCTTGTTTTTTTTTTCCTTCTCTTTGTGGTGTTGCTAATCACAGAGCGCTCTTTGTGTTTCAAATAGCACAAAGTCGTAAGGCTCTTTCTGCAGAGCTTCTCTCCGTGTGCGTCTCTGTCCCCTGCAGCTTCTGTCAACCCACTCCCCACTTCACTTTTTTTCTTCTTCTTCTTCTCTTTTTTTTGATTTATGAAGCCGTATTCTGCCGATTTGCGTCAGAGCCGGCCAGGAGTCTCGTGAGGCATAGCTCACTTGAAGAGCTGTGTCTCGTGTCTGGACAGCGTCAGACTGCAGGGTCCTCCACCCCCTTCCTAACCTGCCCCTACCTCTGCACTTCGCCTTCGGTTCAACCTATGATCACACAACACGCAGAGGAGGATCCTCAGAAGATCCAATGATTAGTCTGAAATTAAACTCAATCTTTCAAGTTTTGCTGCAGTTTTCATGCACAACTGTTATTTCCAAAACGTCCGTCAGTCTTGTCAACACTCACAGTTCTAATATTTAGGCATCGTGTTGCTCACATTCCTTTATGTTCTGCTGAGATCCATGTGTTTCATAACTGATGATATTTTGCAAAAAAAAGTTCTCTCAGATATAGCAGTTTTATTTAAATACATTTTCCGAATCATGAGTTGCAGCGGCGTATACTATAAGTCACAGAAGCCTAAGAAAAAGCATAATAACGAAGAAAAAACGTTACATATAAGTTGCTCTGGAGGAGTCAACGAAAATTAATTATAAAGAAGAAGAAAAAAATGATATATGCACTTTTTTGCAACTGCTATGTACTTACTTGGCACGTGTGGCACATTCAAGAACATGATACGCATTTTCACGAACACCCTTTAGCATACAAAGATCACAATAGACAAGCAGGGAAGGGTTTCTTCTTCTATTGTTTTTTTTTTTTTTTTTTTTGAGTTTACTAGCTCATGTTCGTCACCTACAGTTGGAAGAGGCTTGATGCGAATCTCGTAAATCTTGCTTTTTCTTTCACAGCTCTATTGCGATATTTGAAATACTTTGTGTAATATTATTCAAGTCGGGCCCAAACAGCAATTATTAATGTCTCCTTCATGATCAGTTTTCAGCCGTCGGTCCTTCCATATTTTGAAAAGAATGCTCCTCATATGTACTACCAAATCTGAGTCCCTGATTGGTCAAATTTCAGCCGCTTGGCGCTTCAGAAGTAGAAATCCACATACCAACCGGATGTTCAATGAACACCAAAAACTGACCTAAAAATATTGCATAGTAACATGTGGACATGAGAGTTCTGAACACAGAATGGAATGCAGGTTTTAAAGGGCGTCTACATAGACTTCTCATTGAAAGCAGTCGCTCAAACACCAGTTGTGAAGGCCAGAGTGAACGCAGCTTCAAATTGACATCAGTAATAACATCTCCATTTCGGGGTTCATGAGATCATTTAGAGTGCTAACTGCTAAACTGCAGGAGCTGCGTCTGAATGACAGCGCTTTCAGCGGTACTTCCATGTCTCTGTGACCCAGTTTGATGACTAGTTTTCCTGCATTAGTCTTAAGAAGGAAAAATAAAAAGAAGAATAATAATGTCTGGATGTAAATAAGAAAAATATCATAAAGTTCAGTAGGAAAACAATCAGATTGTTCTCCGCGTTTGTTTTGAACAGTGTTTCTTCTTCTGTGTTGTCAGTTACAAATCCTGATACTCACACTTACAGTGCCCTCTAGTGGTTGTTAGCAGGAAACAACTGCTAAAGACAAACTGGTTGTTAGTGGGAAAATAACATAAATTAGCAAATATTTATTTATATTTTATATCCCATTTAAGTTGTATCCTTGGCAAAACTATGCAAAAAAAATATATATATATACTCCAAAAAATACTGTATTTACCTTTTAGTTTGAATGAACTTGAGTGAAATTGGGAGAAGCTAATACGTTAAGTGGGACATCTCACATCTCTGCCTTAAACACAGGCATAAAGAAACGTCATCCCATCTAACGTGCATCGTGGCGATCTCAGACTGTCTCAAAAAGGGATTCCTTTCAATGGTGGTCCGGCAAATGATGTTTAGTGAGTAACTGTAGGAACAAAGGAGTTCTCCTTCATCCTCCAGCTTGTTTCAGGGCTCGTGTTCACCACGGATGCAGCTTTTTCAGTCAACACGAGGGATCTAGCTCTGCTGATTGTTAACTCTGCTAAACTTTATTTATGCAACACTTCTTAAACAGAAAAGGACAGGAACCAAGATCCTGTTGCTGTAAGATGGCACATTTTTATTGTTTTTTTCTGTTTTGGAGCTTCATCTTCCAGAGATTTGCTTAGTCACTTGTTTAAAAAAAAAGAAAAAAACGTTGTAACTCAAGAACCAACAGATGTTTTGCATTTTGCTCTTCAGGTTTGACAGATGAAAAAGTGAAGGCCTACCTCTCACTGCACCCGCAGATGCTGGATGAGTTCGTGTTGGAGAGCGTGAGTGCAGAGACGTTGGACAGATGGCTAAAGAGGAAGAGCAGCAGCAGGCCTGCAGGTACACCCCCCCCCATACACGCACACATGCATGCACAGACTTCTGCAAGTTCAGCAACGATTTGGTCAGCAGATTTCAGTTCGTCAAGGCTTCACTGCCATTTCTGTGAAAATGTTTCTTTTTTTTTTTACTTTTCCAAACCCCAACAAGGGGTTTCTATTTATTATCCCGTCTATTTGAAGCCCATCTTCACGTGTTTTTTTTAATTATCCCCCATTTGTGATAGACAGGAAAAGAGAACGGGCCAGTCTGGTGTTTACAGGTCATTAGATGTTTTCCAGCGAGCCGAGTTGAGCTCGCGCCGTGCGCTCCACACACAGCACAACGCTTCTGAGACCAACCACATCCATCAAGGGCCCACAGGGCTGGCACTCTGCCCAGTCGAGCTGCTGACGTCAGAGGCGACCTCCAGAGACATGCAGCCGGCTGAAGGAGGCCCATGGGAGGAGTGGGGATAGTGGTGTTAGTGTTGGCGGGAGGGGGGGTGTAAGGGTGCACTGAGGGAGGACACTGCAAGACGATTTGTCATATTTTGAAGCAGCTTTTTTTGTGTTTTAGTATTTGGGCTGCCACCCCAGGACTTTTTTATTTGCAGCGACAGATATCCGAGAGAGGAAAATCATGTAATAATTCTTGCTGGCGCCAAGTGAAAACGGCTAATTTCACCCTTGTTGTTCACGTCAGAGCAGATGAAGCGGCTGCAACAGCAGAGCATTGTCTCGCAGAGCTAATCTTACAGCTGCAACTCTATGAAGGAAAACACATTTTTTTGCTCCATGATGAGTTTCCAGTTCTTGAAGTGCCATAAGAGCTTGTTTTCGTCATGTCTTTGAGGAGTCTGCTTATAAGAAATTGCAGAAAATTTTTCAGAAGATTTAAGAAGCATTTTGACCTAAATTTGTTTTCAAGCCTGAAAAAAATGGTTTAAGTTACTGAAAAAAGTAGAAATATTAGCCTTCTTCTTTTTTTTCAAATTTTTCTTTTAATTAGCTGGAACTCCAATTGTGTGGGAACAAATATGGCAGTTATATAAGTAAGCTCTAAAGACCCACTCCAATGAAAATTGTGTTTTTGTTATTTTTGGAATCTTCTTGTGGCATTTTTCTAATGATGGAGGACATATATAAAGAAAATTAGAATCAAAATTGCATTTCTGAGTTTTTAAATTGTTATGAATCGGGAACAGATGAAAAAAAAAGTAGTTTGAAAAGATTATGTTTGTTAAAATACGCTGAGCGGGCCACAAGCTCCCGGCTCCACGTCATTCTGATGCATCCACTTGTAGACGACTAGATCCATGTACGTCAGATACTGAATACAATCGGGAAAGCGTGTAAACTGAAGGATTATGGGAAATGGGGGCGGGCTTACTCCATGCCAACAGTCCCTCCCCCAACTCAGAGGCAATTTTTAGTGAACTACTTCCTCTCTGCAGAACCAATATTTTAGAAAACGACACACCATTTTTTAATCTTTTTATTTTTAAACATTTAATTTTGCTTTGCTGCTAAAGTAATTATTTTGGAGCAGATTTAACTGGGCAACTTATGCACTTTAAAACAGATAATAAAGTTTTAAAACTTTCAAAAAGGTAAAAAGAGTAAATGCAGATTCTTCAAAATAAGGGATATCACTGACACGACGGTGACGTTTTGTTTACTTTTACAACAGGAAGTTATTTGACATGACAAAGTCTTCCAACATAAGATATTTCTTTAAGCTTCTGCAAAAGTTCGGTGATTGATCAATCAACTCTTTACCACAATTCAGACAAAACATCCTTCTGCTTTCTCTCTTCGTCAAAACCTTTGCCACTTTCTTATTTTGTTTCATTTTTTAACGCTTCATTTTGATTTATGGAAACTACCTTTGGTTTTCAAAATTTTGTTTTGATTTTCTAAAAGTAATATTGGTATTTTTCATTATTACTATTTGTTTAGCTTTTTAATTGTGATGTTAACATGTTTTTCGGGTTGAGTGATTTGTTGATGAGATTTGTCCTTTAGGGCCACCGTAAAATCCTGCAAAGATTTGAAACTTGCTCTGAAAGTGAGCTCTTAGTTCCCACTAAGCTGCTGTATTTTAGTGGAGGAAGAGGAGAAAACACTGTAATAGGCTTTTACATTTGATTATCATATTGTTGAGTAGTTATGGCTAAATGTTTCACTGAGGTTAACGGCTTGTGAGAGTAATTATACATTTTTCCAACCGTATTACTGTTATGGACATAAAACTGGATGTAAAGCGGCTCTGATGAAGACGCTCGGGGATAGATGTGCTGCAGTTTCACCTACAGAAGCTGCTGGATTAAACGTTTCCATTCATGTCGATGGCTTTGATATCCCGCAGAAAGAAAGGTCCAAATGCAACAAGAATTTATTTCAACACACCAACCCTGCTTGGCTTTTAACACCAGAAGCTGAAAGAGCCGTCTGTTCTTAATGTGCTTTAATGCAGCATTAACACAGCCGCTCTTTTCAAGAGGTTGAGAATGTCTTGGTCTACATTAAAGGTCAGAGAGCTCAACTCTCCTCGGGTAGAAATGAGCTGAGCTGATACAGCAGCTATCCTAGTCTGGCTACAACAGTTTTACGTTAGTTTTTATGGCAAAAGCCAAGATAACCAATTCTCAGGTTTGAGGTTTGTTCAAACCTTCGATATTAACTCTGTTGACATTCTTTCGATTAGGTTAGTAACTCTTCAACTGTTCAGAAATTCCGAAGTGGACCGAAAATCTTCACATCAAAATAAGCTGATTCATGTTGTTGCATAAACAGTCCAAAAGTTTTGGCATGTCAAAGAGCGCATGTGATTTAGGTGTCGCCGGCAGTGACATCGCTGACGCTAAAGGGATAAACTAAGATTATTTTGCTTCTCAAAAATAGTTTTGATAAGATTGCAGAAAATGAGACAAATTTTTGTTGACGCACTTCAGCAATAAATGCTGGAAAATGTACATTTCCATTTAGTCTACTTTGCGTTCAAATTGCACTTTTGAGGGGGGGTTATTAAGGGAATTACAACAGCTGCATGTTTGGGAGCCAGATGTTACAGAAAACAGGCAGAGTCTGGAAAAAACAAAAAGTTTGCAGAAGAGAGCTGGCTCTTTGACTGCTTTTCTGAAAGGAAACATAGCCTCCATAGTATTTTTTTATTTATCCACATGATATTTTATTTCTTTTTTTTAAGTGTTTTGTGAGCTTTTTCTTCTTGTTCATTTTTAGTCAGAGTCTATTAGAACACCAAAATTCCTAATATTTTGGGAAAAATAGTTTTAAATTTTGGCATTTTTCTTGAGTGCTAATGCAAGCTATACATAGAATATACAACAAACAGGTAAAGTTCTATAGTTTTTTTTCATAAGGCCTGAATCTCGTGCACTTGTATGGGGGTCAACATTTTTTGGTTACTGTGTGTTTTGGGGTTGTTCAGGCCCGTGGAGGAGCAGCTGCATGTTATAGAGAGTGCAGGTGTGTCATACAGTTCCCTTGAGGTTTTTATGGTCACCTTAAGGGGCGTCATCAAAATGGATTGTACAATTTGATTGTCATGAGTGCATAGTGCAGTATTTACAAGGGTAATGTAAGCACTCATGTACGGATGATGCTGTCGTACGGCACTCACTTCACACTAGTCGTTAGTGTTGTGAGGACTGGCTCCTTACTGACTGGGTGAAAATGCTGCATTGTGAGCGGGGAAGTGCCTCTAGAACGCCTCTAGGATGTCCACACAAACTACACTCTGAGTAATTTTCCTCATCTTTTAACAGTCAGGATGCACGCAAAGAACTGAATTATCACATGAACAGCACTAACAGGCTCCTGTCTCAGTCCTATGGGGTTTAAAGGGGTTTAAAAAATGAAAAATGTGAACGACACACCTGCGTCTCACCTACTTCACCCTTACGTGTTGTGTTAGTTTAACACAACCTGTCAGTTAAAGCATGCCCATAGAAAAAATGTGCATGAACATTTACTCTCTATGGTGCAGCCTTCATATTTTGTGCGTTCCACCTCTGTATAGGTATCCACCCATTGGGGCCGTTGTGATCATAAGGCTTTATGTTTTGCCTCTTCTTGGATCTCTGAGCAGAAACTTGCACTGGACCTACTCTAAATGGTGAAGTTCAGATCCACCAGTTGTTGAATCAGATCTTTTACGTCTGGTCTATGTTCAATGTGCGATTTTAAAATTGTTGGTCACTTGTGTGCCCCCTGTACGGGTTTGCCCATTTTTCGCCCACAAACAGCCCATATCCGCCCATGAGGGCATGGATTAATATGTATGAGAACTCAGAGACCCAAAAGAAAAACAGAGATGTAGGCGTGTTCGTGTTCCAAACTGCAACTTCATTTCATCAAGGCTTTTTTTTTTTTTTTTTACACATAATCATCACTTTAAATCTGAAATTCAAGCATTTTTAGCATTATTTGTGCCAATAGGTCAAGTCTCTTTTTTAATTAGAATAATAGTTTATTAACTTCAAGTTCAATGTTAGAAATTGTACAAAAAATGACAATTAAAAGAGGAATTACAAACTTCTCTTGCCCTAAATATGAGGGGTTGAGCCAGAATGATTACTTTACTGGAAAAAAAAATCTAAATTTAGTTGAGATTTCACAAGTTACTTGTTTTCACACTTCATGACGATGATAATAGAAAAAATACAAGTATCTAAGAAGAAGCATATTTGTTAATTTATACAGAAAATCTGTTTAGAAACATACATTTTGCTTTCATTTAAGGAAACAAAAATGATTAAGCCTTTCTTTGAGGAGTATAGCCACAAGAAAATATTGGATTTGTATTTTCTTGGTTCTGTACTTTATTCTAAAAGAGATCATAATAAAAATATATATTTCTTGATTTTTAGATCATTTTAAGTCATTTCAACTCTGCTAGTATTTTCTTATTCTTCATTGCTTTTAATTTTATGCTTTTACTTTGTTGGATTACATTCAGATCAACATCTTTGCCTTTTTTAGGCAACGTTTTTTTATGTCCTCGAACACATCACGGACAGCCACTGTGTTGGTCTGTTTTAATGCTCTGTAACTCTTCTGTTCAACCATGTTGGCAGACACTTTGGCTCCACTGCTCAGCCTTTCTGAGGCTTCCTCCCTCTGTCCGTATCCATTAAAACGGCCATCACTGTCTAATTCCTGGCTCCCTAAGCAGCCGGAATAGTCAGAGATTTGGGGGCTGAAATACTGCATGTATTCACCCCCTCCCTCATCCTAAAGGAAGATGGTGTGTTTGAGGGAAGTAATACGTTTAAATGGTATATCTCTTTTCTTGAAGTCACACCTCTTGGAGATACGACTGATCTAATATTTTTTGTGAGTGCAGCAGCAGCAGCAGCAGGTCCTGTCATCATGTGACCGTCACTCAGATAGCCTCTGATTCCTGGAAGCAATCCCTGCAGCCAGTGTTGTTCTCACTTATCATGTGATGGACAACATTGGATTACATAAATCAGCTTGCCTGCACATCCACACACAAATGTGTGTGTGTGTTTGTCAAGATTGTCTTCTTGCCTTTTATTGCTAGAAAAAGCTTCTGCAGATTTTATGGTCACAAAGCTGTTGGTCTTTAAAGAAGCTTTATCAAATTGTAATTTCCAAATTTTTGCTGCAGATTATTAAAGAAGACAAAAAAAATTAGTTTTTTTTAAAGCTGCATTGCATGTACGAGCAGCTCATGCACCAGAATGAATCTGAACACCTAAAACCTTTTTATTGTGAAACTCCATCTTGTTATTACTTAATAGTTTTATGAAGAACTGATGCTGAAACCATAAACTCAGATCATCCTAGCTGCAGATTTTTTTAAAAGATGCCTCTCTGGGAGCAAACATTTTTCTTCCATTAACCCTCAGTAGGGCTGAACTGTGGAACAGTGGTTAACACTCACCTCACAGCGAGAAGGCTCTGGTTTGAATCCCGACTGGGCCCTTTCTGTGTGGAGTTTGCATGTTCTCCTCCTCCACTTACAGTCCTAAACATGTTTCATAGGTTAATTGTTGACTCTAAATCCTCCCTTGATGTGAATATGTGTGTGAGACTTGAGTGTACAGCCCTGAAAAAGACGGAAGACGTGTTCATCGGTAGAGGGGACTAACTTTATGAAACCTTCAGGTTAAATTATGAATTAATTTCCACTATTGGGGTCTTAGTTATTCCTACGTCATTGTAAATAACCAAAGTGATTTTCAAATGCACTGATGAGTGCAGAGACTACGAAGGGTTAAATACATTCTCCCTTATGATGGTTTCTGATTATCTAATGTCACGGTTTGGAAAATGGCTTGACCAATATGGAGTCTCGAAAGAGCCAGAATGAAATAAATATATACACCATTAAATAAATAAATAAATGTGTCATTAAATATTTAAAAGTGGCAATAAATAAATAAATGTTGAAATCAATAAATAAATGTTGAAATAAATGTGGCATTAAAATATTAAAATGGAAAATTTAAACATTTAATGACATATTTATTTATTTCATTGCCATTGTGGGTTAAAAGAGCCAAATTGAAATAAATACATTTAAGATGAAATACATAAATAAATGTGTCATTAATTATTTAAAAGTGGCAATAAATAAATAAAAGTTTAGATAAATAAATAAATGTTGAAAAAAATGTGGCATTAAAACATGAAAACGGAACATTTAGACATTTAATGACATATTTCTTTATTTCATTGTCCCTTGTAGGTTAAAAGAGC
>NC_050526.1:25762178-25841428 GCF_002922805.2 Oryzias melastigma
AAGTTCAAAGGTGAATGCTGGGGTGAAGTGAGGGGAGAGCTCCCTCTGGTGGCAGGAGGAGGGGAGCTCCAGGCCATCCTGACAGATGCAGCCGTCCATGGCCCAACAGATGTTCATTTGTCTCCTATTTAACTTCTTGATGCCTATTGAAGCAAATATACAAATAAATATTTTTGCTCCAAAATTACCTTAATTTACTCATTGAAAGTAAATCATTTTTTTATAGCTGGAAATACATTGAGAAATCTGATTTTATCAAATGCACAAAAAAGTAATGCTGTAAAGAGCCATGGTTTTGAAAACCATAAAAGTTCATTTTGGATTTTTCCGTATTTGAATATTTCGTAAAGTCCGTGTTTGCCCCTTTTTTTATTTTTACGAACAAAGAAACCAAAATCCCATATATTTCTTTTGAGAAATACACATCTATTACTCAGTAATTCTATTTGTTAGAATGAAAGATCGAAGAATGATTTTTGCTCTGATGCAATTCTTTTAAACATGTTCTTGATAATCCCCATTTTTATTCATAATACTTTTTTCTGTTGTTTAAATTATTCAAGATATAACCTGACCAATCAGATGCTTCAATAAAAGTAGGTGGAGCCTGCTGGCCTCTGCGTCTAACGTTCAAAACGTTTGATTGACAAATTTTTTGTAGTCCACTTCCAAGCAGAAGAGGTGTGGCCTTCCAACAAGCTCACTCCTGATTGGTGAGAATAGTTGCCATAGAAATATTGACTCTGACCCACTTGGACCAATCACTGCTAACTGTTGTCATCTTCCTTCAACGTGTTGGTGTCCATATCAGAAAACATGGCGACTAAATTGGCT
The DNA here is from genome assembly GCF_002922805.2 of Oryzias melastigma. Taxonomy (NCBI): domain Eukaryota; kingdom Metazoa; phylum Chordata; class Actinopteri; order Beloniformes; family Adrianichthyidae; genus Oryzias; species Oryzias melastigma. The sequence goes on from NC_050526.1 coordinate 25,763,013, forward strand.
GAATTTTGTTTGAACCTAAAGTAAAACATTTATCTAAGTCACTCTCACCCGCTCCAGTTCTCGTATACAGTCGATGTTAACAGTCTGTATATTGAATTAATGCAATTTCAGTTCAGAAAATCCCGATCTAATTTCTAATTTAGCACAATATCCCATTAAATCCCAGTTTATTTGTAAAGTTTCCATTCTAAAACTAATTTTGTTTGCTTAAAAAAGTTTGACATATTCTGTGAATCAAAAGCTCCCTGTAGAAGGATCTTTGCAGAAAAATTACAGACATTTACTTTTAGAGCAAATCACTTTATTAAATTTATTTAATCAATATTGCCTTACCTTAACAAATATTCTTTTGATTGAAATTGGACACCCAGCCTCAATAAGCATGCACAGTGATGCATTTTTCTGCCTTTGAGGAAATTATTTTACTGAATTTTTATCCTGTAGTTTAACTTTTTCCTCCATTTTTGTATCAGATGATTCCCCTGTGGCTGCCCAAAACTGTTTTAACACATAATGTAAATACAAAGTCTTACAAATGAGCCGCTAAAATCAAAAAGAGCACCCCTGACACTCGTAAGTTCTGCTCATTTTCGGCATAGACCTTCCACTACTTTTAACAATCGAGCATTTTGCGCTTAATGCACTGCATCAGGACAAACAGTGCGGCACAAACTGATCTCAGAAGATGTTTTCAGGTCCTATGATGACGCCTCGTGTCAAACTTGTGCAGCACAAACTGTCAAACAAAGTCTTCACGGTCCATCTTTTAGCCCTGTTTGGGGGACAAGCTCCTCCACAAGAAGTCGGTTCAGAAGTTGCCTCAGACTGAGGTGTTTAGTGTTCACTACAAAGTATATTTTCTAAGAAACTGTCAACCCGCTGTGTTTTTGTAAAAACAGAAGAAGGTCTCTGAAAATATGGGATGTCAGTCGGCGCCACACCGTGTACGGACAGTGAGTACATTCTGGGGTGACGATAGGTCGTGAGGACTCACACGTGTACCTGGAGTGTAACTCTTTTCCCAGCTATAGGAGTATCTGTCTCTGATGAGTTGATCCCATGACACCCAACTGATGAAACCAAGATGTTATTGTTGCCAGATGGGACATGCTGATTGTCACTTTTTTGTGTTGGCTGCAAGAATACAGTACATTTTATTTGTATGCACCAAACAAAAACATAACCAAACATGCACCCAAGTATGGCTTCTAGGAAAAAGCATAGCAGGAGAGCCATGCTGCAGCTGCTAAGAGTGGGCAAGCTTCTGGAAGTGCTCCAACCAGATGTATAGTTCTGCACAGAAGATCAGATTATATGTCTCTGCTTTTAAAAATGTGCAAAACTCTGAAATTTGTTGTTTTAAAAAACAACTTAGTTGTGTTTTTGGTATTTTTAACATGTTCTTGTAGAATTATTGTGATGATGGAGGACACATGAAGAAAATTAAGCTCAAAATTGCACTTCTAAGTAAATGCTGAAAATCTACCGGACCCGGAGTAATCCTGCGTTCACAACAAACATGAATCATGGACCAAATTTGCGTCTGCCGTCTTTTTTTTTAATCACAATTCATGCTCAATGCACTTCCAAAAATGTTTTAATAAACAAGACGCTCTCGTTGCGTGTGGGAGAAGTTGCCATCAAGTTTTTAGCCTCATCAGCAAATAGAAGTATTGACTGTATATCTCATTTACGATGTATGGAAAACATGGATTATGTGTAGAGATCAGGTTTATTTATTTTGAAAAATTCTACAAAAGCATCGGTAATCATGTCTTCATGCAAACTTCTGAACTGCAGGAGTTGAAAGACGGCGCTTTCAGCGGTACTTCCATGTGTCTCTAACCCTCATGACTTGTTGTCTTACATTAGTCCGAGGAGGGAAAAAATAAAAACAAGAATAAGAATAATAATTCAAATAAGAAAATATCATAAAGTTCAGAAGGAGAGCGATCAGTTTCTCCACCATGTTTGCTGTGGATCATGCTTCTTCTTCTGCATTACCATAAATTGCAAATACTCTGTAGTCCATACAGTGCACTCTTGCTGTTGTTAGTGGGAAACAATGGCTAAATGGCAACTGGTTAGTTGAAAAATTTCCAATATATGAGCCAATATTTATTTTTTAGAAATCACATATAAGTTGTACCTCTGCCCAAACTTAAAATAACCAAGTTATACTCCAAAAAGTACAATATTTCTTTATTCAAATTGTTGTGAATGAGGAGCAAATCAAATAAATGCCCTTCAAAAAAGGGTGACATAGAAAACACACTTTGGGGACCACAAATCACAGCATTTCTTATGAACTTTGCAGAAACTGCATGTTTTTTTTTAAAAAACGGGCATAATCATTATTGAAAGACAACTGGGAGCACTTTGAAAATGGATCAAAAGATGATTCGAGTGGGACTTCAAAGTGTGGGCAAGATGTTGGTGAGTCTTCCAGACTTGTGCCAACATCTCCTGGTGACTACTTTTCTTATCAGTAACATCAAAAACTTTCAAATCTTGAAATCTAATCTAAATCATTCTACTTTATTTTGCCATTTGACTCCGTTGTGTCTTTGATCAACACTTTACAGTGAGATTAAGAAGCAACGACTGCACTTTTTTGCATCTTCATCACGTTTCTTCCAGTGTTTGCCTGCTTCTAAAGTGGCAGTCCCATCCCCCACCACCCACAAGTCAACGCTCTTCCTCTTTTTAGTGAAGAGAGAGGGGTAAAACAGAGCTTCCCTTTCTGCAAAAGCCAAGAAGTTGCATGGGGGGGGGGGACTGAGAGTGCTCTGGTCCCGGGAGAAGAAAAACTTCTCATAGTTTTGAGGTTAACCAGTCATCTTCACATGTTGCTTTTGCTACCAAACACCACAGGCACAGGGGCACTGTACGTTTATTCAAAATGAAAAAAAAGAGTGAATGAAGTAAAAGTCCAAATAAATGGTGGGTATTGCATTTCTTGTTATGTTTTTACAAAGTTTTTATTTTTATGGTCAAATTAGGTTTATTTCCACAGCTCTCCTCCTCAGCCATCATTCACAGAACACAAGTGTGGGGCCTGGACACACAGAACATGCTGCGCAATCTGCACACTTGTCATTCATTTTGTCCCGCAGCAGTCCTGCCCAAGAACCAGACTGTTTTTGCAATTTTCCTTTTTTTTTACTACACGTTTAAGCAAAAATTTGGCCCCGTCACCAAGATTTGCACCTAGTACCCGGTAAAAATGAATCTTGGGCTTAGTGAACGTAAAACACTCCAACAAAAAACTGCTGACATCACAGCAGGAGAAACTAATTCAAGCAATCTTTATGAAGATCCACACACTCCCAGGTTAAGTCTATAACCATAATCAAAGTTTTGTTGACCTTTGACCTCAGGAAGAGGGCACCATCTTAAATAAAGAAAAAAAAGGTTATGTTTGAATTCCTTCACTATTTACTGTATAGTTCTCTCTGAATCTACAATTCCAAACTCCAGTACCCTAGAAATCTCCCAGAAGTCTCCCAAAACCATCAATTCTCCCCTACATTGGCAAATATAGACCACAATGCATTGCATTTGAAGATTTTTTTCATGTTGAATGTAATTTTTAGTAAACCCTCAACATTTGCATCATCAGAACACAGTGGAGTCATAAATAGGTGTTGTAAAATATTAATATTGACTAGTTTTTTTGCATTGTGAATTCAGTGATGTCATACTTGCCGTTTAAAAAAATAAAATAAAAAGTAGTGAGCATGGTGTCCGAATTACTTTTGTTGATAATAGTTTTTTAGTAGTTAGAGATTGGAATGGGGATGTGTACAGAGCCAAAACCCCCTTTAGTACCAACAATAAATTTAAAGTCCTCAATATTTCATTCTCACGTCCTGATACTTTGAGAATCTTGAGAAGCTACTTGGAAAAAATGGTTGGAATTAGAAGTTTGTACATTTTGAGCAGCTTTAGTTTGGCGAGCTAACAAAAGGGTTCTTCTCTTGTTGCTTGAACATTTTTAACAATTCTGTGAAAATGTAATAGATGAGTCGTTGGATCAAACTGAGCGAAACAATATGACTATATTAGGAATGTGGGCGTGGTTAACAGAAAACCTCTGTTGCCAAAGAAATCCAAATTTACTTTTGCTGATTCTTCTAAAAGTTATATACAACTGGTTGTCCATCCAATCGACCAAAAAATATAATATAAATATTTTTTTATTTTTTGAATAAATTTGTCAAATGCAGCTCTGGCCTGGGTGGTTGGGTAAAACTGGTGGTGAGGGCAAGGGAGGGAATGCCTAAGGCCGTACAATTCCACTCACAGCTTTAATTAATTTTTTTAATGTAAGATTTGGACGATAACGATTAAAAATGTAGTCTTTCCTCTCTTTTTGGGGGTTTTCTTAACAATTTTACAAATAATATATTGTAGTGTTAAAGCTGCTTTCAATTAAAATAGCTGTTGGAGTAAAAACCTCTGGATCTGGGTTGTGGAAGCCTAACAAAGTCAAAAAAGAGAGAAAAGGTTCTTTTTAAAAAAAAAAAAAAAAAAAAAAAAAAGCTTCACCATCTTTTTCAGGCGCAGCTCTCTTGTCCTCTGATTGACGTCATGCCCCAGCCAGGGGTTTGCTCTAAAATAGGTCTATCTCATGGCTAAGTTAGGAAAGTCAAAGCATGCTGGAGGAATGTTTAAAACAACAAACAATGCAGCTGCTTGTGATTTCTTTCTTTCACATGTTCAGAGAGGTCCGTTTCAAAGCATCACCTCAAGTCAGCACTTGGGGTTGACATTCGGAAAATGTGCCCGGCTTTATCCACGGTCCGATCACATGAAAACTATCAAAGGGATTCGAGATGTTATTGTTCTTGTGTGCCTTTGACCCACATGTGATGAAGAGTTGTTTGAGCCGTGTGAACAATTTTGGTTCTAAGTTCTGAAACTTTTAGTGCAAACATGAAGGTTTTTCTTCTCTTTACCAAGTTTGGCTCTTTTGTGGAAGCAAAGCGTCCACGGTGGGGTATTTTTGACATGTTTTTTTATCCCGCATCACCATTGTACATTCCCTTTTTTCCTGCTTTTACTCAATTCTTCTTAAACGCCCGACTACTGTTGATAGGACAACACATGGCTTTGCTTTTTTGCAGCTGCTTGATTCAGACCTTTAGTGAGCAGAACATCCAGACAGCATCTGATCAAAACTCAATCCATCCAGAATGTCTGTAATTTAACCAGCTAATGAAGAATTTCTTTTTCATTTGCAGACCATGCAGGCGATTAAAATCCTGTGTTTAACGCAACTCTGATGTGAACATTTCGTGCAGATTTTTATGACTTTATGCAACAAAACACATTTTTCTACCTGCCTTTTTTGTTCTGCTAAAAACAAAACTTGGTTGCATCATGAAGCCTAAAGGATGTGGTGCAGCGAAACTGTTTCAACCCCGAAAACGCATACTAATACTGACGCAACTTGTTTGTTAACTGTGGTTTTTCTCTTCACAGATGACACGTCAGCTAAAGAAGTCAGCAGGGTAGGTTTTTGAATGATCCTCCGCAATGGTTTCCCAGCTCCACACGCCACTGTGAACTTACCAATCTTTTTTTAAAGTCACGGAAATGAACTCACAAGCTGCTCAAACTCATTTACATTCAGCTCACAGAGCTCAGTGTCGCCCCTCATTAACTACGGAAATGTCCCGGCTCACCAACAACAGTTCCTCCTGTAGAGCAGCACTTTTTGCTCCCTAAAACGTCGGGACAAAGGTGACTGGCTTTCAACATAAAGGGTTCCTGGAAATCATTTGGTTGTAGGTTTGAGTCCCCAGCTGGGATGAAATTCGAAATAAAAACAGCTCCACTTTTTCCATGGACATGTTCACACCTCTGTCGGTGGCATCAGGGGAGGCTAGGTGTCAGCACCCGCTGCAGAGCTGAGAGTGGACACACATGCAGGCAAATAAACGAGGTCCCCTCTACCCCCCAGTGCGTCATCCATACGTCTGTGCAAACAGGATGTGGAGGGCGTCCCATGGGCGATGGTTCTGCTTAGCTGCTCTCCTGGATGTCCTGTCTTCACCCTCGTAGAAGTGTTCAGATCTGCTTTTAACTTCTCGTTGAAGCGCTTTTGCACAGAAATGTGGGCGTTTCTCTGAGGAAGAAGGGTTAAAATCATTTTCTTTCATTTTGGAATAATAATAAAAGGAAACACAAATATTCCTCTTGCTCTTTCTGCTGCAGCAACAGGAAGCAGCAAAGAATGCAAACCGTTGTTTCTATTTGTTTATCCCTTCTTGCTTTTGCTGAATTCTGAAACTCAATCTCCATGTTTATGGGAAACGCTGGAATTGCAAATGTCTGTGTCTTGTGTCCAGCAGTACCAGGACACAAACATGCAGGGCGTGGTGTACGAGCTCAACAGCTACATGGAGCAGCGCCTGGACACTGGAGGAGACAACAAACTCCTGCTCTACGAGCTGTCCAACATCATCAAAACAGGTAAAAGCCCCAAACTTGAGTCCAGTCACGACGCGCTGATGCTCCAAGAGAAACACAGAGAACAGACATTTCTCCGTGTTTATGACTAATGTCTGGATAAACATCCTTTAATGAGTTTGGGGTCAAATATTCTGAATACCACTGCAACAACTTGAAGGAGTGGGAGTGGGATCTTCTACAGTTTAAACCCTCAGAAGATGCCTGCCAGCTTTTTATTTTTTTATATTTTCTCTCTTTTATTTTTTTATTAGCTGCTCTTTTTGCTTTCATACTGATCCATAAAAGTCTAACAATAACATTAAAAGTGTTTGCATGTCATAAATTTTGGAAAAATCAAAGGTAAGACTTAAAATAAGTTGAAAATATGTTTTTTATTGTTAAATAACATTACTGTGTGCTAATAAAAAATTTTAAAAATGATATTTTGAGTGATGAATTCATGCACTACAAAAAGAGGAAGCAAAATAGGAAAAGAACCTTAATCTTAAGTAGAAAATGACTTAAAGTACTAAAATTGTCTGTCCACGCTGCAAGTCATTTTTATTATATTAGATTCAAGCATTCAAAAAGGAAAAAAAAAGCTAAAAAAAAAGTTAACTTTGATAGAATTAGCATGATTTACAACCCAATATTAAGATTTTTTTTTCTAAGCAAATGGTTTGCATTCTATGGGTTTTTATTAACCGAATTATAGCTACAAAAAACTAGTGTAATAACTATAAATGACTTATTGTAGAACAAAATGTGAACAAAATACCATCTTAGTTCAAATTGTCCCATTTTAATAAATCCTCATAAAATTTAAAAGCTAGCACTTATTCTTGAAACATCAACTTAAATTTTTGTTTCCAAAATAATAACTGAATTGCAGCCAAAATTACAGTGAAATTTGAGATTTTTTTAGCCTTAAATCAAGTTTTTCAGTAATCAAGAGTTTGAAGCAAAACTATTTTGACTAATTTTAATATTAATTTCCGTATATTAGCTCTTAGCTTTTGACTTTGCTGATTTAGAGGAAAATGTGGAAAGGTGTGGAGCAAAGAGAAGGTTAAATACTTAGACAATAGCTTCCAAGTATCAAATACTTTGCATGCTTAAGCAAAAAATAAGAAGTTAAAGAGGGTTCAGTCTGAGCAAAATCATACGGCAGGTCATCCAAATCCCGGTTCTCATTGACTTCTTGATCATTTTGCATTGTCTGATCCTGCAGCCTCTCTGTTGTCACATTGTCTGATAACATGACCTATATATGAGGGTGGAATGGGACTGGAAAGGAGGACTGGGAATGAGATAACTGGAAGGCAGTCAAAGGCTCAGTCAGAGTCCTCCTGTTGTTATGTAGGCCATTGGAAATAGATTGTTATTAGTTGGATTGAGACTCTTTTTTTGTCCTCTTATCACCTGTCAATTATATCACATTTATCTGGAGCTTCTTTTAGCCTTGAAGTCACTGACCTCCTCTTTCCCAACAGCAACAAAAGCTGACAGTTTTGCACTTTACTTCCTGGGAGAATGCAACAATGTGAGTATGCGGAACCTTTTTTAGGCGCCGATAAGTCTTGTTTTTTTTTTTCCTCTTCACTTTCTTTTGCATTGACGGAATCTGTCTCTCAACAGAGTTTATGTTTATTCACTCCAACGGGGGCCAAGGATGGGCCTCCAAGCCTTGTCCCCTCTGGCCCCATAGCATTTGGGACAACCATTGCCGCTTACGTTGCCAAGACTCGCAAAACCCTCCTAGTAGAAGACATCATGGGGGTAAGAGCCACTTTATTCTGCTGCCACAGTGTCTGCGTGGTTCTTGTAAATTCAAGTTCTACGGTTCTGTGCTGCTGAGGTGCATTAAAAGCTCTCGTGTTGCAGGATGACCGATTCCCAGACGGCACAGGACAGGACTCAGGGATCCGTGTTCACTCTGTCCTGTGCCTTCCCATCGTCACTGCCATCGGCGACCTCATCGCCATCCTGGAGCTCCGTCGGCACTGGGGGAAGGAGCCCTTTAACCTAAGCCACCAGGAGGTCAGTGTGACCCTGAAAAAAACACCTCAAGGCGGCTGCAACCTGAGGCTTTTATCTCACCTTTGTGGCTCTCTGGTGAAAGAGAAACGGCATGTTTTCCATTTTGAAAAGTAACACATTTTTAAGACTGTACGGCAAATCAAGCAGAACAAAACAGTCAAGGCTCCTGACTACAGTACCCATAATGCTCCAGTTAATCCATTAAGAGCCATGACTTTGTAGTTCAACAAAATTATAAACACAACTAGAATTCATACTTACGACACACTGTATTATGAAGGGATTTTTGTACTTTTGAAGAATAAAATTGAATTCTAAATTCGATATATAGTACGAAAAATCCGGTAAGCTCTAAATCAATTTAGTTTGTTCGATTGACGGATTTATGACTGAGATGCCATTACGCTATAGAACTATATTTTCTGGATTAAAAGGATACCATGTGACACGGGATGTCTTTTACTTTGAAGAGGTCAAAAGTTATGAATTGTCACAATAAAAAAAAAAAAAGCAGAAAACACGTTAGTTTCTCTCTGTTTCTGTTTTATCCCCCCACGTATTTAGATTTTTAAAGAAAAGCATAAATATAACTTATTTTTATAGAGCTCCTACTGGAGTTGTAGTCAGTGAGAAATTGACATAAATATCTCTTTAAATGTTGAATTGAAGGTTGCTAGTAACTAAGGAGAAACTTCAAATCTTACAATTTTTTTCCTAAAAACTTTGTCTTTAAGTCTAAAATGAAAATATTGTGGGGAAAAAAACATTTGTCCTAAGAAACCATGTGCGAAATTTAAAAATTAAGAGCAAATAAACAAAAATCTACTTTAAGAAAACGGATAAAATATTTTATTATTTTGTGAATTCCTTTAAGTGTTAAATAATGACCAACAAAAACAGTAAACTTTAACAGATTACTTGAATCATTTTTTGTTTTTGCAGTCTTCTCATTGTTCATCGTTTCTTTTTGTGATGTCAGTCTGTGTATTTTCTGTGGGTTTCATTTTATGCACAAAAAAGGAGCAGTCTTTCATATAAAAAATGTTCATTGCCACTTTAATTTAGATTTTTTAAATAATTTGAACATTTTAATTGTACTAAATTGTGTGTCTAAAGTAAACTTTTCCTTTCTTCATTATCTGAACTCAGTTTCTTTTCATTCTCCAGGTTGCAACAGCTAATCTGGCTTGGGCTTCAGTTGCCATTCATCAAGTACAGGTGAGCAAACCTCTGCAAAGGTTGATCTAAGTTTGAAAATGTACATAGACGACAGAAACGATGCACTACCTTTCACCAGAGACACGTCTGGCAGTTTTGTGTTCAGTCCTTCTTATTATGTTCTCGAGCGACTTTGTTTGTTCTGGTTTTTCACGGCGGGAAATCCACTGTGTACCAGAACTGTGCTGTCACTGCGCCCAGTCCAATCAACTACGCCATAGATTCAACAAGCAGCTCCCCGGGGACGTCATTATATATTACGAAAAAATAGCATAATACTTTAGAGAAGCATCGTCCCTCTGCAGCTCAGGGCGCAGTGGACCTGTGAACAGCGCAGCAGCTGGCTGCTCTCTGCTACAACACGCCGTTGTTACAGAAACCCGACACGCTGCAGCTCCTGCAGAGGGAAAGTTGCAAAAGTCTGAACGAAATGTTCTGTGTGAACATCAGTCATGACACATTTCCCTCTTTCTTTGCTAGGTGTGCCGAGGCCTTGCCAAACAGACAGAGCTCAATGACTTCCTACTAGATGTTTCAAAGTAAGAGCTGCTTTCCTTCTCTGTTTAAACAAATTAAAGTTTATCCAAATTCAGTTTTCAATGAATTCTCTGTCATTAATGCAAATTGATTTATTTGGACCAAAAAAGAAGTAAATGATAATATATTTGTCAAAAATATCTAGCTTTCATAAAATTAGGCTTTTATTTTTTGAAGAATAAAAAGCTAAACGTCAACCAAAAAGTAGTCTATTTAGGTGTAATACATGTATATTAATCTATATGAAAAGTAAGGAAGTGAACTTAAAGTTTACTTTGTATATACTATTGTAAACTTAAATGTGTTCCAATTTAATCTGAAGAAGTATTCCGTCAGTATACTTGCTGCACTTTACCTACATAGTCTACAGTATTATTGCTATACTTCACATGTACTACTTTTTGCTACGGGAAGTTGTTCCATCGTTATATTGCTATTTTTTAATTTTAAAACTTGTCCAATTAAATAAATAAAACTCAAATCACGAAAACATGTCAAATTCATAAATAAATGTATCTTTTTTTTTAGCTAAGTTAAAAATAAAAAAGATTCAAATGGCATTTTGATGTTATCACTTTTCAATTGGCAATTACAAGCTAATTAGTCATTTAAAGAGTAAATATTATTGCAAAATAAAATGTAATTGTACTTTTTAAATAATAGAAATAATATTGACCTCCAAATGAACTGTGGTTTTGATATATTTGTTTTGTGATGTGTATATTAAAACTTCTATATATCAATAAACGTTTTTATTCAATCTAAAAAGGTAGACTTGAAGTTGTAAAAAATGTGAGCTCCTTTTCTGTGAATCTCCCGAATGCTGTGAAAGTTTTCAAACATCTTTGTTCTTTTCTTCACACAGAACATACTTTGATAATATTGTGGCAATAGATTCTCTACTTGAACATATTATGGTGAGTGTTTCCATCCAACCGGTGAGAGTCTGTAGAAGTGTCCTGCATATTATTATATCTGCATAGTATTTTATTTACCTCAGGATTGTTTCTGCAACCACAGCAGAATCTCAGATTAAATTTAGAGGTTGAATAAAGTTTTGCTGCTGCTTGCATTTCTGATCATGTAAATGTCTACTTTGGTGTTTTGCAGATATATGCAAAAAACCTGGTGAATGCGGACAGGTGTGCACTCTTCCAGGTAGATCACAACAACAAAGAACTGTACTCTGACCTGTTTGACATCGGGGAAGAGAAAGAGGGCAAACCTGTCTTTAGAAAAACCAAAGAGATTAGGTGAGTTGACCTGCTGGGAAGCTGCTCTAACTGTATTATGTGCTATAAAAGTGATCAGCTTTGTTCTCTGTGTTGAAAACTATCAATGGAAATGTGTTAAATGGTTTCATATAGTCAGTTCTCACCTGTCTTCTTAAGGTTTTCTATAGACAAGGGAATAGCTGGTCAAGTGGCACGGACAGGGGAAGTCTTAAATATCCCAGATGCCTATGCAGACCCACGGTTCAACCGGTAAGCTATTAATATTTGGGATTTTTTTCATACTTGTTATTAAGACTCGGCATGAAGCCTTTCTTTTGTCCCTCGGCAGAGAGGTGGACCTTAAAACTGGCTACACCACGCGGAACATCCTGTGCATGCCCATCGTGAGCAGGGGGACCGTTATCGGTGTGGTTCAGATGGTGAACAAGCTGAGCGGAAGTGCCTTCACTAAAACAGACGAGAACAACTTCAAGATGTTTGCTGTCTTTTGTGCTCTGGCCTTACACTGTGCAAATGTGAGTACACATGCGTGGGACGGAAAAGTCGTACAAATAGGGCTGCACGATACGAGGAAAACTTTTTTTTGCATTTTTAGTTAAATAAAACCTAAAATGCTTTCACTCTGATCATCTTTGATTTATTCTAAGTGTTACCAGTGGTCTTTTAATTATGATTATGTTGTTTTTTGCCCAAAAAAACTGTCTTGTTTTCTAGGACAAAGTTTCTGCAGAGCGGCAATAGTTCATTAGAACAGAGTAAGCACAGAGCAACCCCGCCCCCCCTTTCTATCACTCATTTTTACACTTGGGGTGTCAAACTCCAAACCTCAAGAACCGGCATCCTGCTTCATCTGCTGCTGATTACCTGGATCAGGTCTGCACCCAATAAGGAGCTTCAATGGAAGGTTACCTGGAAAACATGTAGGACGAGGGCCCTCCAGGCCTGGAGTTTGACACCAGCTGTTCTCGCTCTCCCACTAGCTTACACCTCCACACACCCCCAACCTCACAATACGGGTGTAACAAAAATGGCGACCAGTGTTGGAACTGTCCAGCTGTTCAGTTTGAACAATGAAAACCAAGATATACATGGATCTACTCATACAAGTGGATTCATTAGAATGGAGCAGAGCTTGTAGCATAAAAAGTCATTTTCTTCGTCTCAAATATGATCTTTTTAAAAAGATCTTTTTTTTTGTCTTTAAATTATACTGAAAGTTATCTTAATAGGAGACAGGTACAAACTTGTATATCAAGGGAAAACTTTAAAAAACATGTTCTACCATTCTAGTAGTACTAGTCAAAACTAGCATAAATAACCATTAAGAACAAGACGGTTATTTTTTGTCTATTTGTCTACTAGCAGGTATGCAGAGATAATTCCTTGCAACCTTGCTTACACATAGAAACGTAATTTGGTGGAGTTTTCTCCATGCCAGGATTTCTTCCTCATCGTCTGTAATCATAGACATCAGCTTTTAAGCTCAGTGTCTACTGTTTGGGACAGATGCAGAACACAGGATCAAAACTGTTTTGTTAAACACCCTTTCCCATGAAAACTGTGTTTTTAACATGTTATTTTTTTTTTTAAATGAAGGGCATATATGAATAGAATTATGCTTAAAGATGCATTTCTGAGTGTTTCTTTATTCAATTCGAATGAGGAGCAGACAAAAAAATAATACAGTTTGAAAAATATTGTATTTGTGACGTAGAAAATACGCTGGTACAGCTGCAAGCTCTCTGCACCGCTCCATTCTGATGCATCGACTTGTAGACGACTAGATCCATGAACGTCTCCGTTTTCCTCGTCTGAGCTGGCATGTGGCTCCAACACACATCTCTGATAGTGCTCGCCATTTTTGCTGCATCACTACTTGTTAAGATGATGGTGTAAGGGGGTATAAGTTAGCAGGAAAGCATGTAAACAGCTCTAAGAGGAACGAGAAGGGGGTTGTCTTGCTCTTTGAGGTGATTTCTAACTAACTACTGCAGTTCTGTTGAAACTTTGTCCTATTTTCGTCTAAAAATGACCGAATCATGATCAAAAGACGACTGGAATACACCACAAATAAAGAAAAACGGATGAAAAATTAGATTATGCATTGATTTTAGTCTATTCTTGAATTATGCTAACCCCCCATGGCTTTGACAGTGTAGTTCCGACTAATCCTCAGCTTTTTGGACAAACATAAGCGCCAGCGACGTCCCAAAGTTGTTTTTCTAACTGATGCGTGTTAATACTTTAAGGCTGTATCCATCAGGATTTATGTCTAGAAACAATTTATGCTTCAAGTGTCTGGGAGACACTCTTAAATCAGAGTAATTCATGATTAGAGGTGTGAGGCCCGGCGCCTGTACCTGACTGTCTCCGTCCTGTGTGTCTGGACGGGGGGGTGGGGGGTAGAGGGACAGGATGCAAACCAGATGTGCAGACGGAAGACGAGTTACCTTCTTCTTCTGAGCCGTGTTCAGTGTCGTCTCTGCACGTCCAGCTTCTGTCTTCTGTCAGGACTCTTGGCTAACCCGCGACTCTGTGTGCCGTGTGCAGATGTACCACAGAATCCGGCATTCTGAGTGCATTTACCGAGTGACGATGGAAAAACTGTCCTATCACAGCATCTGCACGTCAGAGGAGTGGAAAACCCTCACCCAGCTCAACCTCCCGACACCCATCTATAAAGAGATTGAAACGTAGGTTTTCAGCCCTCATGCGTCGGCTCACGTGTCCGGTTAATGCTAACGTCGGAGCTTCTCCGTCTTTTCCCCAGGTTCCAGTTTGACATCAGCCCCTTTGAGGAAATCTGGCCTGCCGTCTTCATCTACATGGTTCATAACTCCTGTGGAAAGAACAGGTAGACTGTAAAGCACAAGAAGAAACTGGTGCACCGAAAACAAAGCAAACCCAACCTGTTTCTCTGTCTGATGTTCAGCTTTGAGCTGGAGAAGCTGTGCAGGTTCACCATGTCGGTGCGGAAGAACTACCGCCGTGTGCCCTACCATAACTGGAAACATGCGGTGACGGTGGCACACTGCATGTACGCCATCCTACAGAAAACCCCCGGGAGCTTCACAGAGCTGGAGGTTTGCTTATTTCCACCTGACACCGTTCATTCTGTGGGTTTTTTCTTTGCAATTAGCCCCTCTGATTTTATTCTTTACAGAAGAAAGGCTTGTTGATAGCCTGCCTGTGCCACGATCTGGATCACAGGGGTTACAGTAACGCTTACCTGCAGAAGTTCGATCACCCGCTGGCTGCTCTGTACTCCACCTCCACCATGGAGCAGCACCACTTCTCCCAAACTGTCTCCATCTTGCAGGTAGAGATCCCAAATCTTCTTTATATCCCAAAAAAGTCAGGATTTCACTTCATGTTCTCAAATCAGAGTATCTTCCTGACTAACAATGCATATTTGTCTTCTAAAGAGGACACTTATAAACCTGGATATCTGTAAACCATTGCCTCCTACTGAAGTAATTCCTTTTAGTGTTTACAGAGGATATTTGATGCTTTTAATGACACCAAATCTGAAGGGATGGGGCTCTGGGAATTGTAGTTTTTGGTTGATTTGAACACATTTCTTCTGTTAGTCAGGAGGATAAGTCACTAAGTCATTTATTTTGAAAGCTAGAGTTGACTTTAATAAAACCAAGAACATAAGATTATTTAATAAAATAGGGCCACGATTTTGGAAAAAACACTTAAATGTATTTTCCAGAGTATAAACCGCAGGAGCCAAAAAATTGCAAAATAAAGACGTTTTATAAGTCCCACCCTGGCAAAACTGTGCAAAAAAAACAAGACTTAAAATCTGAAAAATACAGTATTTTAAAGCATTCCCAGTGGTCTTTTAATGATGTTGTTTTTTGAGACGGTTTATGCAGAGCTGCAGTAGTTTTTTAAAAAGCTAAGTTCAGGGTGGGACCATATGGGCGGAGCAACCCCACCCCCATCACATTTTTTCATCTGCTCCTGATTCACAACGATGTGGAATTTTAAGCTTAATTTTCTTTAAATTTGTTTTCTGTCCTTAGAAAAAATGCAACAAGAACATGAGTAGGTCTTTAAAGAGAGAAATTGTAATTTTTTGGTAACTCATAAAACGGTCATTTACTGATTTCAAAGAGGAATTGAGCATCCAGGACGAGTCCTGGGAAGAATTTGAAGTTATCCCATGTTGTAGTTTAGCTGAACTGAATTCCTCCTAAGTGGAGCTTTTGCTTTTTTATTGATCTCTTTGTTTCTCATAGCTGGAAGGGCACAATATTTTCTCCAACCTGAATTCCAGCGAGTACGAGCAGGTGCTGGAGATCATCCGGAAGGCCATCATCGCCACCGACTTGGCGCTGTACTTCAACAACCACCAGCAGCTGACGGAGCTCCTGAGCACCAGCGCGCTGGACTTCAACAACCACTCTCACAGGTCAGGGCGCCACTCGCGCTGGAGCAAAAGCCGGGTCCCATGGGGACACGAATAGTAAAAAAAAAAAAAGTGAAGCATATAAACAGCGCTTTGAGCTCCTCTGCATGAATATGATGAGTCGCTGTTCCCTCCAGGGACCGTGTGATTGGTCTGATGATGACAGCATGTGACCTGTGTTCTGTTACCAAGCAGTGGCAAATCACACGACTCACAGCCAACGACATCTATGCCGAGTTCTGGGCTGAGGTACAGTGGGATACTGTTCAAGTCTAAACAGTTTTAGTGTCATGATCATGCCTCCAGTCTAACAGTCAGGCCTCTATTCTCGCTTGTAAATACTGCAGCAATTTTCTATGTCCCGCAAGATGTATGGCTCAAAATAGAGCTGTTAGGTAGTCAGGAGACTTTAAAAATAAAAGGTATCTTGTTTGAGTTTTTTTTCTCCCTCTTTCTAAACAGGGAGATGAGATGAAGAAGATTGGAATTCAGCCAATACCTATGATGGATCGAGACAAGAAGGATGAAGTTCCACAAGGCCAAGTACGACCAGTTTTTACCAAAAGTGACAGTTCCTCCTCATACAGGCGGTCCCCAAGATAAGACGGGGAAACCACAAATGTTAGAGACGAGCTCCTCCTCCTCCTCCTGACGGGGGTCTGAACAGAAAAAAGCCTCAAAGGAGCTCCGAATAAAAGACAATCAATTCGGAAACAGCTTGTATGCAAAACATAATCAAAAACTTGCAGACTGTTGGCTTTCCAAACTAAACACCACATCCTTTGCTTATACGAACTGCTTCCTCAGAGAAGATACAGTAGGTGGAAAGATGCTGAAGTGAATGTCGTTCTCCAAACTTTTAAACAAAGTCATGTTTGAGCTAAAGGTGGAATCAAGGCAATTCCATGAGTCGAGTAAATATAAATTATTAAAAAGAACTGACTTTGACAGCTGCTTACACCTCAATCAGTAAACAAATTTAAGACTTACATTAATTAGACGTCAAAATAGATTTGATTTATACCTTTATTGATATCAGTTCAAATTTAATTTGGTGCAAATGTTTGAATTTTTTGGTTTAATTTTGTTTTGAACCGTCACAAAGCAAGTTTTCATTTAAAAATGAGCTTTACTGAACACAAAATAGTTTAAGACTCATGTGATATACATTGGGGTTTTAACATGTTCGAGTGGCATTTTTCTTATGATGGAGGACATATAGAGAAAATTGAGCTAAAATTTGCAATTCTTAGTATTTCTTTATTCAAATCGTTGTGAAACAGGAGCAGAATAAAAAATTCTATTTGAAAAAGATCGCATTTGTGACTTAAATAATGTCGGGATTGCTCCAAGCCAACAGTCCTGCAGGAACTATGTCGTAGAAAAGGACACAGGGGACCACAGGAAACACTTTGAAAATAGATTAAAGGATGATCAGAGTGGCTTTTTAAAATAACCGATTATTTTCTAAAAAGTGTTTCTGATTCTCTTGTTCTTCATTTGTGAAGGTGGGATTTTACAACTCTGTAGCGATTCCATGCTACACAACGCTAGCAGAGCTTTTCCCTCCATCCAGTCCTCTCTTAAAAGCCTGCAGGTATGTTCACTTAAGCTGCTTTTAATGTCATTCAATGCAAAATTACAAAAATACACATGCATTTCCTATAAGAAATGTGGGTACCATTAGCAAAAAGTAGTACAGTTGAAGTTTATTTTATTAAGTATTCTAGGAACTTTACTATAGACCATGTATGTGGAGTGTAGGAAATATACTAACTGAATAAGTATTTAGGCTATAATCTGAACTTTTTAAGTTTACAATATAGTACATAAAGAGTATATTTCAAGCATACTGCCTCATTTTTAGTTTTGGCTAAGTAAACTTAGCTTAAACTAATGAAAATTGACTAACCACTATGGCTAATAGTTCATTTACCTGCACAGGTATGCTGCAACACTTCCCAAATTTATTTCCAGCTATGAAAAAAATCACTTTTTTTTGCTTTCAAGTAAATCCTGAATTAAGGTAGTTTTGAAGCAAAAATGATTTGATTCATATTTGCATCATATTTTTTGTGGTTTTAACCTCCCCTGAAAGTGTCTGGAGTTAATAAGGATCTTGTGTCAGAATGTCATCGAAGGCCGTGATCTTCCTATTCACGTGGTTAAAACATTAAAAATTCTACAGATTCTCCCCAAAAGAGATGTTTTACAAAAACTCTAAACAAGATGAAGCCTTAGGCCTTAGCCAGATGCATCTGAACACCTGCCCTGTACAGGTCTACCCATTTTTCACTCATAAGGGCAGTTTTGACGAAGGCTTTAAAGAAGATCCAGGATATCAAATCTGTTTTAGGAGATTTAAGAGTGAAACATTTGACAGTAGGTTGAGTTTAAAAACAGTGACTTGGGTGGAGGGGTGTTTGAAGATCTCCATACTCCAAATAACTTTGTTCCAGATTAAAGTATTGTTTTCAGTGACTCCTGGAAAGTTCCGAATTAGATTAAGAGGAGAAACTGAACACTTCTCCTCCTGACGCAGTGAAATGGCGCTTCGAGTGTTTCTGGCCTCGCGTACGATAAGCGTGAAAAGAATGTACGGGTATTTACGGCTGTTGTTTCTGGTTTTCAAACAGGATCGTGTTGCACGTTTGCCTGCCCCTTTGCTGCTTTGTAAAATGTGTCCTTGATCTGCGGGGAATGCAAACAAAGTGAGCAGCATAACGTTTAAGCCTCAGCCGTACGTCAGCGCCGGGCTCTGCGCGGGCAGCGGGCCGAGACCCCGTGGAGCCCCGCAGCTCATTGAGGGATCTGCCCTGGACGTGATAATGTCTGATGGAACAGAGAAGCAGAGAACTTGTGTCATGTGTCAGGACGGACTGTAGCAGTGGTTCCCAACCTTCTTCAGGGCGCGGAGCGGTTTAATGTCTGCACGAGGCTGAAGCGAGCGTCTGATTTCTTTTTAGCTTCCAGTTTCCGTTAGCTTTTGAGGGTAAAGTTTATCTTCATCCTCTGTAAAATATCTAAGATTTTTTCTTAAACGATTACTGCTAAAGTGGAAGATCGTCCAACTTTTAAGGTGCAAAAGATACATTTTAAAAATGGTCACTAAAACTAAATTTAATTATAAACTTGAATCAACCGTTTGAGCAACTTTATTAGCAGCATCGTCTAAACTCCAGACAGTCGGTTGCTGAATATTATGCATTATTTTGAAGGTGTTTGGGAACAACTGTCACAATAAATCTCTATTTGGAGTAAAAACTCCTGTTTTTTGTCGGTTTAATACAGCTTTCTTTATTGTGAAGTCAAACGTTCTTCTTCTGTTACCTCACTGGATCTTTCATGCCAAAAGAAATATTCAAAATACGGCATTGATGATAAAAGATTTTAACTATAATGACAAGACTCACATTTAAACCACAAATTACAATAAAAGTACTCTTCAAGTCAAATTTATTTTTGCATTTGTGGTCAATTGTTTTTCTGCTTTTTATGCTTTTTTTAACACTTTTTTTTTTTTTACCATGTCTGTTTTCTCTCAATTCTTTTATTTTCAATATCATCACAATCTGTGGCCAACTCACCAGATCCCTCTGCAAATGAGATGAGCTCTCTATACATTAGTAATCCAAAGCCCCGTCCCTCAGACTCCGCCCCTTCCTGCTTTGTAACAGTGCCATATCTTTGGTATTAAAAGTCAAATTTATAGAGAAAATGGACATCAAAAAAATAAAATAGTATAAAAAAGAACGTTATTGACTAAAAATTCAGACTAAGTTTGACTTGAAATGTGCTTAGTCAATATTTTTTCCTATTTTTTAGTTTTCCATTCCAAGTTTTAGCCACATTGAGCTGGCATCTTAATGCATGAAAACAAGTGTTTTGTTGTCTTTTCTTTTCTGCCATATTTTAGCCTTTTGAATGCATAAAAAGTTGTGTTTGCCAAAGTTGTTTTCTGATTCCGGATGTCTGTGTTTGAAGGGAAAACCTGGGCCAGTGGGAGAGGATAGCACGGGGAGAGGTGGAGGACATTGTGCCCACCAAGCCTTGTTATTCAGGCCCAGTCAAGGTGGATAACTGACTACCAAAGGGGTTGCTGGCCCACCAAAGGAATACAACCCAAATCCTGCCACAGACCTGTGACTTGGACAAGGAGAAGAACCTGCATTTTGCAGGATTTGGTTAAGCTACAAGCAACTTCACTTTGAACACACACAGTTACCTCATTGGATGACGGAGGTATCAACACTGAAGGTTTTAACCGATCCCAGAGACTGACAAATGTTCGCCGGGGAGGGACTTGAGCCCATCGCCCTTTTTGTTCTCTCAGCATGGGAATCCATTTGGTAAAATAGACTTGAGTTCTTTCATTTTGGCTGTTTTTTGTGTTATTTTATGATTTTTTTTTTTCTTAATTTGAGCTGATTTCATGATGGTCTTTTTCTGCAGAGGCCTTACTCTGGACTTTTCACAGGCTAGAATATGTGAAATCTTTGTTATTTCAGGCTCTTTTGCAATGGTACTGTTTGCCTTCTGTGGTAAGTTGATTGCACGAGCACTACTTCAGCAAGTTATTCCCAGAGACAGAAGGAATGTGCAGAGCAGATGTGTGGCGTAATGGCACCTTACTTTATTGAGGTGTGCATTAGAATGTTTTTTTTATTACTTTTTTGGATATAAAATCTTTTGCAGTACTTGAATAAATACAGCCTATTCCATGTGGAGATTACAGAAATCCCCAAGAAATGTGGAAAAACTGTGATAAGAGGAGTTGCATACTGGTGACACTTGTGAGCAAACTCACAAGAGAGTCACAGTGTTTGAAGTCTGATGTGAACCCTGAAGCCCAACACCCCCAAGCATTTAGGAATCTGCTGCAACAACATCCCTCTGATTAACAGGATTTTCATCTCAGTCATAGGCCAAGACTGCATATCGTGAAACGTCTCCTTCTCTCATGCCACTCTCGCAGCATGGAGGACGCCGCGCTGAAGCGTAGGATGTTTGGAGGAAACGGCAGCCTATGTCCTCTTTCCATACATCCTCTCTAGCCTGTCCATCTCTGGGATTGAAACTCAAGAGTGTTGTTTGACTTTTTGCCAGACACTCCTCCCATCCAGGAACTCCTCCTCCTTACACACTCATTTTCTAATACCAAACTAGGGGAAACATTTGGACTCTTTCTAATGAGCTTCTGAGATCTTCCAAAGACAAATGATTTTGTCTTCATCTGTCATTCCAATGAACCATTTCTGCTCACGTCTTTTTGTTGTGTGACAGGTACTGTGGCCCTCCGCTGTTGTGAATGTAGATTTCCATGAATGCTCTGTTTGGTGGTTTGAGTTGGCTCCAGCAACAGCCGCCCGCAAGGAGCCACCGTTAGCACGCACCTTAGCGGAGCTGCATCGGTGGTAGAAGGTGTGCAGCTCCAGGAGTTTTTAGTGGACTCAAGCTTTTGCTCTGATGGTGCTGAACAGACGGGCAGCCATGCACTTTCTGAGTGAGTGCGTTTGCGTGTGTTGGTGAATGCATGTGAGAGCGAAAGCTGTTTCACCCCCCCACACACCTCAACCCCACCCAACAACATGCTAAAGTCACTGCACTGTCCCTTCCACTTTTTAGCACCAGTTATATCCCACCATCTGCACTATGTTTAGCTTATGATCTTTATCATTATCGCTATTATTATTATTATTATTATTATTATTATGACTATTGTTATTTTCTTAATTAGAGTTAAATTTTAATTAACTTATATTTTTTATACAAAGAAATACAATGTTGGCCTTTTTTCTGTTTTGTACAAAGTAAACATTAAGATAAATTAAACAGTCTAGACATGTTACTGTTACCCAGAATAACTGAGGAATGTCTCAACTGTAAATGTAAGAGCCGTAGCCCAAATGACTTTTATTAAATATGTCTCTAAAAAAAAGAAGTCTGTTTTTTTCACATTTTTTTATGTGAGGTTAAAATGTATGTTAGCACTGGTTGTATCTTAAAAACAACTCAAGAAATTCAAACTTCGACTTATTTCTAATTAGTGTGTTTTTAGCAATTTTAAAGTAACATATTTTTTTATTTGTATGTGTTTTTTGGTTATTTGGCTGCTTTTAGCTCAAATTGCTGCACAGGTTCAGTGCATTAGCAGTCATTTCATGCAAAGTAGCATTCATTTTAAAAAAGGAAAAAAAGCCTTTTTTTCATAATGGGAGTTACCAATTACAAAGCAGTTTTCCTATTGATTTTTAGTAAATTCAAAGACCCAGTCCATTCATCTTTTGATCTATTGTAAAAGTGTTTCCAGTGGTTTTTTAATGATGCTGAGACTTCTCTGTTCACATGCTCTCCCACTAGCTTACAGCCCATCACATCCTCAACCTACCATTACGTGTTCTACAAAAATTCCAGCTATTCATTCGTTCAGTTTGAAGCCAGCTCAGACGAGGAAAACAAACATTTATCTGCAAGTGGATGCATCAGAAAGGAGCATAGCAGGGGGCTTGTGGCCTGAGTATACATCTTTTCCAAACAGCATTTATTGTCTGCTCCTGATTCACAACAATTTGAATAAAGAAATACTCAGAAATGTAATTTTAGGCTTAATTCTCTCCATATATATGTCCTCCATCGTGAGAAAACTGCCAAAGAACTTGTTAAAACACAATTTTAATTAAAGTGGTATTTGAAGTGCAGGCACCATTTTAAAGGCAATTTAAGGTAATTCCTTCTGAGTCACACGCTTCATTTATGAATCTGCTGAATGACGGCATCATTTTCCTTTGCTACAGGTAAGTAAAAAAGCATGCCAGTGTGAAATGACCTACAGTCAGCTGACATTTACTGCAGGAAACCCAAGAATGGAAAAAATATTATTTTATTTATAACAACAATTTCAGGTGGCTAGCCCACAAGACCATTTTTTCTTTTGATTATACCAACCAATAAATATTTTTTCTAAAGGACATTTGGCTTTTTAATGGCTAAAACATTAAGGTTTTGTTGGAGCTCCTACTAGATTTGACTGAACTGGTATTAAACATGCTTTCATGTTCTGATCTCATTTCTTTTTACTTTAACCATTTTTTTAAACATGCATTGTTATTCCAGTGCTATAGTTTTTATAGAGTTTTTAAACCTCTCTTGAGGAGCTTCAGCAAAAAAAATCCTCAGTAATAGAAACTATTTTGGAGGACATGTGTTTTTATTTATGTTCTGTTTAGGAACAAAATGTCGAGCAGCTAGAAAAGACAAAGTGAAGTTTGATTTAACGCTTGTGTTTCAAGCATTTTATCTAAACATGCAGTATGTGAGTGATGATTTGCTTGTGACTGCTGAGGAAAACATGCATGGTCCTGTTTTGGTCTGTTAACCTGTTGCAGCGCCTGGTGTCACGAGGCTGCAGACCTCCTGCAGAGGACAATGGATGCAGCTGCTGAGGCATTTGGATTCCATTTATATCCAGATTTTCTGAGGATGTTCAGTGCATATTTGATCTTATAATGATATCTATGGATCTGAAAGTTAAACATTTACAAAATATTTTATTGGCATTTCTGTCACAACTGACAAAAAGTAGTGTATTTAAGCATACTTTGAGTATACATTAAAAGTGAGGGAGTAATTTTGAAGTTTACTTCCAAATAATATCTCAATATTGTAAGCAGTTTAGTCTGAAAAATAGTAACCTGGTAGACACATGGTCTACACACTATACTTGAACTTTAAATATATTAAGTGTACTTTAGATAAAATACTCCTCAAGTGTTCTACTTTTTCCAAGGGTATGCATCATTCCTTCATTTCTGAACAATCTTATCATATGATCCTGGAAAATATAATATCAATAGTTTTTTTTTTTATCCTGTTTCAGTAAAGTATAAGCAGCTTCACTGCTTTAACTCGTTTGTAAGGTTAAAAAAATACACTTTTGCGACATTATAGGCAAAACTACTAAAATTAGTATTTTCAAAGTTTCCTCTATTAAGTACTTGTTATTAGAATGCTTATGTTTGCTTGAACTGACTTTTTAATCGAGCAAAATTTCGTTTTGTTGTTGTTTTTTCATCTAAACCCGGTGAGCTGTCTGCGGCTGCGCACATTAGTCCCGTCACAGAATCACCTCGTGTTGCCTTTAAAGAGCCTCGGATTTATTAATGTCGCTCGAATTCACCATTTAACACTAATGGGATTCGGATGCGCAAATATGTATTAAAGTCTTTTTATTCAGTATGTTTATACACAATATTATTCACTGACACTAATAATTAGAAATGAGCATTTTAGAAGATTTTAGCCAATTTTTTTCATCAAAGCAATTACATAGAAAATCCTGCATTTATCTAATTATTATATAACATCTTCACTGTTCACATATTTATGTGTTTATGGAAAAGTGCTGCTGTCCCATAAACTACAGCCGTTATTTAGTTCAGAACCTAAATAATCATGTGTACGATTATTATTATGAAAGTAAACGCAACACAAGCCAGTCTCCCTGGTAACCTGGAAACGCTGCAACTGACTTCCCAAAGATTTGATTCTGTTGAAACTCAGCGAATGAGCAGGTAAAACTTCACTTTCCTGAATATTTAGCATCAAAATGAAATCTATTTTATTGAAATGCAAATGTTTTGTGTCAAAGTTTTGTCTTAAAAAAGTCAAAATTGTCATGTGATGTTTGCAACATTTCTGCTTCAGAAGCTTAATGATTTGAGAAGCAAAATAAAAACATTTTCTGTATGCTGAAACATCACGGCAGTGTGTTTTCACAGCCATGTCCAGCAGCTGCAGGCAGAAGCAGGGTTTCCACAGACCACTCCAAGCTGCAGGATCCACTCAGAGGGACGATCTCCTGACCTGCCCCGCGGGTCACTCAGGGCACAGCAGCCCAAGCCAGAACCAACCTCTCAAAGGGATGAAGCCTTTTTGTGAGAGGGCGTCCCAGAGACAAGAAGACGCTCCAAACTCCCAGAAATGGAAAAAGACCAGTGTGAAGAAGAAAATAATAATAAAGGAGGCATCAATTGAGGCTTCAATGGAGTCTAGGGTTTTGAGGTCAACAAAAAACCAGGTCAAATGTACGTCATTGCATTCCCGCACTATAGAAAACGTAAATCCAGCTAAGAAAGTCAGCTCAGCCTCATTTTCAGACCCTCAGGAAGAAGCTTCTTCATCATCAAAACAGCCCAATGAGTCGACTTGTAGCTCTTCCATCCGGGGAGGCCTGAACTCTGAAGGCCTTTCAGAGGTCAAAGGCTTTGACAGGAAAGCTCTGGCCCAGCAGAACATCTGGGCTGGAGGAAAGCTCCATGAGACCAAACTGATGAAGGTTAGGAATGGTCACACAACCTATGAATGACATGCACAGGCTCTGCCTCATTTCATGTCTCCAATTCTCTTCCATACAAAGAAACTGAAGTCAGTGCAGAGCTGGCCCAGCAGAGACCGCCTCTCCGTGTGCGGTGACGTCTTTGATGATGTATGTGAAGGCTTGCCAGTATTTGGACGCATCCTGAGGGAAATTAAGGTTTTTCCATTTCCTCTCTACCCACTAGCACATTTTTAGCATGGGCCGTCGAACACGTTAGAGCAGAGAGAGAGAGAGTGTCCCTGGTGTGAGAGCGCAAGTAGAGCAGCCACGGGAACCTGGCCGGCGTGCATCAGGGAGCGTGACTTTAGGGGGGCAGCCACTCCACCATCACTCACGCTCATAAAATGATGTCCTGCAAAGCTCGATTCCTTCCACATGAGAGCAAATCTGCTCTGAATGTTTAGGATGTTTATCCACTTTAATTTGTCGGAGTGAGTAGACTGTGCAGCTGTAGGAATTTTAGAAACAAGTTTTTTTTTTGCATGTGTAAATAAAACGCTAAAAAACAAAATCACTCATTTTTAGCCTAAATGTCTTAGACTACACTTACACTACACTACCCAATACACTGAATATAAGACAAAAATAACTTCCATGTGACTTGAAAAATGCATTTTATGAAAAAAAGGCTTCTCTTAAATTCTGTCTTGCAAGAAAATTAAGATTTTTGATGGCAAAAATTATATTATTTAAAAAAACATAGCTTAGTGACCAATTAAGAATAATTTTCTATGCTATTGGTAGAAATCTTTTTTGCTTTTTTAAAGAAAAAAAAACAAATTTTAAGAATTTTTACTTGTTTCTAATGGCCTGTTTTGTTTTAAATTTTAAATTAATCTTAAATATCTCATTGAGTTCTTTGATCTTACAAATATTATAAGCAATACCTCTAACTTAACGTAAAACTTAAAGACAAAGGTTTATTTTTGACTTGTGATTTTTTTTTTTTTTATCAACAAACACATATTTGTCATTTGAGGAGACTGGAAAGAGTGATTTGACTCATAATTTACATTTAATTTTTAGGACAAATTTAGCAAAAAATGTGCAATTGTAGTCTTACTTTTAAATGATTCTGGTCTAGAAATGAGGATAGATAGTTGGACTGATTTAGTGCTTAAAATAGAATATTTCAAGGGGTAGAGTGTACGTACTTAAAAATATTAAAGCTCTTTTTTAGCAATGCACATGTATTTTGCGGCAGTTTATTTCCAATGACCAAAATACCTTAAAATGGTTATTTATAGTTAATTTTACAATTTAATTTTGTTTTTTAAATAGCACACTGCAAAAACCGAATCTTTAGAAAGTAAACTTTCCAAAAAAGCTTTCTTATCAAGAAAGTTTTTTCCAAGAGAAAAAATGATTTACCCTACTGGGGTACTTTTGGGTTTTTTTTTGTAAAAATGTTTTTTTTTTTTTTTCTTTGGGCCTGTTTTTGCAGTATATCACTTTGTTTTTCAAATGCAAAATCTTAAATATCCTGTTGATTTGATCTTGAAACATCATCTTTTAGGCAATATCTCTAAAGAAACATCATTTTCTTTTACTATTAATAACATTTTTAAATGGAAGTTTAGTTTTTAGTTGGTGATTGGTCTTATTGGGAAATCTGGTTGCTCTGGTTAATAATCAGGGGAGTTGGACTGTTATAGTGTTAAAAGTAGGACATTTTTGGGGGGTACCTTCATAAATATACCTATACATAAAGCTCTTTGTTTGAGCAATGCATGCTTATTATAATAAACATTATTTCCAATTTCCAGAGCAATGTACCTTAATACGACCGTTTAAAGCTAATTTTAAGATTTAATTTTGTTTTTGAAGAGCAGGACATCAAAACCCATTTCACTGGAAAAAATGGCCTCAAAATAAGCTAGAAAATACTAAATACAAGAAGTTTACCTTGTAAAAAAGTGAAAAAACTGCCAACAGAACATATGGGATTTGTCTTGGTGAGATTTACTCAAATAAGTTGTGATGTGCTGCCCCTGGGAATTTAAAGCAAGTTTTGTAAAATAAGCATTTATTGCTCAAAAATAGTTTTACGTCTATAAAGTAAGTTTATGTACTTTTACCCCACAAAATATATAATTTTTTAGGAGCTACAACAGTCAAATTCATTTCTAGATCATAATCATCCTAAAGTAAGACCAGAATTAAAACTTTCCAGTTTTCCTAAATCAAGCAAATGTGTTTCTTGTAAAAAGATCACAGTAAAGCTTCTGCTTAAAAATATGAAAAATATGTAAAATCAAAAGAACGTGTTTCATTTTATATATTGCATGAAATACAGACTAAATTGGAAAAGATAGTGTACAGAACTAAACATCAAGTGCCTCATTTTTAGTAAACACAAAGCATACTTATGTTTGAATTCTTTTTGGTAAGAGATGTGAATTTTTTTAAGACGTAATCATCTTAAAATGTGTAATTCTAGTCTTATTTTTAGATCTAAAATACAGATTGTTGGAACGTTGCTTAAAATTTGAGATATTTGGAGGGAAGTGTATAGATGTACAAAGATGTAGAGCAAGAAATGTTTATTTTGAGACAATATATTTCCAGTATATGTAAATATGACTGTTTGCCAATTTGAACGTTAGTTTATTAAAAGAGCAAGACATCACTGTTTATGTATGAAATCTATCCAAGACTGATTGTACTTGTTCCTCTGGTAGATTTTCACTAAATACGAGGGAAAATATCTAGTACTTTCTATTATTTAACTCGTTTTAAGAAGGTCATTATTTCCTGTGTTTTTTTATTTCTTCCAGACTGATTATGATTTATATGTCAACCACTTGATGGCCTCCCAGTCCCCGCAGCACAACATGGTAAAACCTGATCCTCACTGACGTATGATTTTACCTTTTTCTGGTTTGTGTGGGAAGTTTAAAACTAGATCTGGTTCTTTCAAAGTAAAGCTCTCCATTCAGTCAAAAGTTAAGTTCCTGTTATGCTTGTTGTGTTTCAGTTGTCGAATGATTTGGCCGAAGATGTCGGCCGTAGCAAAGTGAGAGAAAAGGAGCTGGAGGATGCTGAGAAAGAGGTTTGCAGGCTGGAACAGCAAGCCACAAGATCTCTGGAGGAGAATAAACGGTAACGCAGTGATTTACCAGCCAAAAGCAATGAATCTTCTACATTCTCAGTAGATTGAGCTTGTTTGTTCTTTTTTTAGCCTCAGAGTCCAACACGAGTTACAGAACATTCCAGCCACAACAGGCCCAGAGGACAGAAACTCGAAGGGTACAAGTCTTCAAAAATGGCATCCAAACACTTTTATCCTGCAGTGAATCAGGAAGCACATGTGAACCTTCAACTGTTGCTTCTTTTTAGCGTGCGAGCAGACATAAAGAGAGTTCTGTGGTGTCAGAAACCCAGCATTGTGTGCATGTTTGTGCACAGATGCATCTTTATTCCCTGCTTTGCATTCACGCCCGTTTCCTCCGGCGTGATAACAGGTACATCTCTGTGCGAGGACGCTGACTTCAAACGGCTGCAGGTGCTGCATGTGGCAAAGGAGGTGCAGCAGTTAGAGGAGGAGGTCCAGGAGAAGCTGGTGTCCAGGGTCACAGCTGCTGCAACTGAACGTCACCTCCAAGAGCAGAAGGTGGGGGGGTTGGAATCCCCCGGTTTTCTCACGCTGAAAACATGTTTAATAATTGCATTGAACGCATGAGTGCATTTTTTTGTTTTGCTTTTCATCTCCCAGGCTGAAATAATGACACTGATCGCTTCAAATCACCGATTAAGGATAATTAACCAGGCAAGCAAGGGAAAGTTACAATTTTCCCACCATATTATACGTCTATTATCTACATTTTAGCGCATATTTGATTTCAACTGTACTTCCCAGGACCTTGAGAACAGAATCAATGCAGTTCTGCAGAGAGAGAAAGGAAGCCAGGCCACGAGAAGGTGTGTAGAGTGACGCACAATGAAAGCACAAAACCAGTTTATTTGCATCTACGTGTTTCACTACAGGATGTTGTGGGATCAAATATATGAAGATCTACAAAAACCTCACCTGCAAGAGAGCCTGAGGCGCAGCTTGGACGTTTGAACATCAGTGTGTGCGAAAAGATGCAAAACACAAAATGAAAATAAAGTTATGCTTTGTTTCCTAAAGCTACAACATCATCTATGGGAAAACAAACTGGGATGTGAGGGCCTTCTTTTTGTGACCTCTCAGGTTAAAACATTTTACAACAGTTTTTTTTTAAGCTGGTTAAAAAAAATCTGAATTTCACTGAATCATCCCAGACTTTAATAAACATGTAAAATTGAAAAAAGATCTATTTGTCAGGGATTTAAAAGAAGAAACTGAAGTGGAGAGTTACAACCACAAGAGGGCAGCAGAGACATTTGGTAAAACAGGGAGGTTTGCTTTACTGTATTTGTTCTTTAAAGTCCCACTCCAATCAGCTTTTGATCAATTGTACAAAAAAAGCGTTCCCAGTTGACTTTTCATTAGGCTTTTTTTTAACCAAATGTAGAAACTGTGTCATTTTTTAGTTTATATTTTCTTCAGAGTGGCAGGAGTTCTTTAAAAATGTACCTCTTTCGCGAGAGAAAAAAATGTTGGCACTAAGCAACCCCGTGCCCCCTTCCCTTCACCCATAACTGAGAGCTCTCTGTTCACAATCTCTCCTGCTAGCTTGCAACCCCTTACAACCCCAACTTGACATTATCAGTGCAACAAAAATATCGAGCAATATTGGCGCTATCCAGCTGTACAGTTTTGATCCAGATGTCAGCTCAGATGAGGAAACTAAAGACCTACATGGATCTGCTCATCTACAATGGATGCATCAGAATGGAGCAGGGAATTTTCTTTGTCACAACTAAATCTTTTTCAAACAGTCCTCTCATCTGCTCCTGATTCACAATTTGAATAAAGAAATACTAAGAAATAACACAAAAATTATCACACCAAAAACACAAAAAATCCCTTGACAAAAAGCAGCAAACTTAAAGTTTATTTTATTGAGTATACTTGAGTATAAGTATTGCAAGTATACTGCAAACTTTTTGACTCGTGGGTCACAAAGAGTTCTAAAACTTGGCAGAAGGCCCGGAGCAGGAGTAAATGCTTGAAGTGTTTGGGTTCCTCATAAGAGAAAACAATTTGGACAAAAGCATTCTTTTTTTATTTATAAACTGCCCATTGCACCAATTGGTGGATGTGTTTCAGTGAAAAACACACTTAGAGAAAAAAATGCTGTTTGTTGTGTTGGAATGATCAGAAAAATGACTCAAAAACACAAATGTGCATCAGAAAAGCAGCAAAACACCACACTCAGATAAAATAACTTTCTGCACCTAAACACCTAAGTTCATTTGTCTAAGAGGAGACACCAGAATAACAGAGAAAATTAAACATTAATGGATTATTAATATAATTAATTGCGGTTGGGCGTGCCAGATTTAATGGTTAAATGAGTCACATACGGCCCCCGGGCCGTGTTTCTCACCCCTACTATCTATAGACTGTGTATGCGTAGCATGAAGTAAATAAATACTAAATTATAACATTTTAAGTGTAAACTATATAGATACTATATAATTGGTGAACTTCTATATCTCATTTTAGTATTTCCTTATGGTGGTTTATGAGTTTTTAAATCACTTTATTTATCTTTAAAAATTAAATTTGACTAAAAAAAATAATCCCCTGATAAGTCAGTGTTTTTGCCCCGCCCCTAAGCTGCTATATGATAAGGGTAATGTTATGTTTGGCTGTGTTCTATTCAAAGCTGAGGTGTCCGTCTGTGACCTTTATCAAAAACTGCAAAGACAATTTGAGGTTTGGGATGTCTTGAGAAAGGTCATCGTGGTGGTGGTGGGAGGGGCTTCTCCTCTGGGCTCAGTTTCCATGTGACCCCAGTCATGAAAATCCAATTATATCTTTGTGCGCAAATCTGTGTTGAAAGCATTTATGTGATGAGCTCAAGAACCAAAGAGAATGAGAGGATTAGCCGAATTATGAGGCTTCTCTGGCTCTATTGATATGCCGCGACCTTTCACCCCCTGATATGACAGAGTGCCCTGCTGTCTGCCAGAAGCTAATCTGAGGTCAAAGTCTGCTGTCAGGCTGACAGAATGCGTCAGTGCTGCTTTTGTCTCCATCTGTCCGAACTTCTCTGCTGACGGTTCCTGTGTCTGGGAAACCTCCTGCTCTCTGACAGCATGTTCCTCCGGACCGTAGCCCTGCTCCTCCTGTGCGCTTCACTGGCTCTGTCTGCCACGCTGGTCTACCACCAGACTGAGGCCAAAGAGGAGCAGGAGGCGCCTGTTGTGGAGTCACTTCGCGGCGATGGCGAGGCCCATGGCACAACAACAAACGCTGCTGCAGATGGTGAAGTAGGTGATTCAAACGGAAACGAGGTTTTGGGTCAAACCAAAGTGGAGACAATGGATTCATCCACCGCTCTCACGGAGGAGCATCATTCCTCTGAGGACTCCAACGCCATCAGACCAGTCCAGACCATCAAACCCCCAAACAAACCACCAGCAGAAGAAGAAGCTAACAGCTGGAGCCTCACGTCTATTAGAAACAGTTTTCAGACCGTGCACGGATACTTTGACACCCTGGTGGAGCTGGTTGGAGGACACAACGGCGTGTGTCAGTACCGCTGCAGATACGGTAGGAACGCACCACAGACGGACCAACCGTTTCTACTAAACATTTCTGAGCAGGAGTGTCTGTGAGGGGAAGCTCACCTGACCATTGGGTTTGTGAGAACTTTGGGGCCCTGTTCCACAGGGAAGCACAGGTAGAGCAGTCGACCAATAATTTGGTTCTTGCCCTTTGTGTCAAAGAGGGCAAGACCCCACATTGGTGCTGGTGGTTCTAGGTTGTGTTTGGAGTGTGTGGATGTGTGTGTGCATGGGTGAATGTGACTTTGAAGCCCTTTGGGCCTTCCAAGAATGAATACAAGTATATGTCATTTCTCCTGATTTAATGTGGGTTCTTACAGGAGAACTTCCTCGTCCTCGACCCAACTTCCAGCAGCAAGAGACCAATGGCTGCAACTCCTCCCTGATGGGGTTCCAGGTTGGTGCATCACCAGCATCTCGTCCAATCACAGCTGTCACAAAGCTGCGCTAACATCGTCGTCGTTTTTGGTTCGGCAGTTTGATGTTGGGATCCCTGCTATGACCAAATGCTGCAATCAGCTGGATTCCTGTTATGACACCTGTGGGGTGAACAAGTACGACTGCGACGCCAAGTTTCGGGTCTGTCTGCACGCCCTCTGCTCCGATCTCAAGAAGAGTCTGGGCTTCGTCTCCAAGGTTCAAGGTGAGATGACCTCCTGACCTTAAATGTTCAGGCTGTTCTCTGGACCTTCTGAACCAAGCTGTGTGCTTCTCCTGCCAGCGTGTGAATCGATGGCAGACGCCCTGTACAACACAGTGTGGACTCTGGGCTGCAGGCCTTACATGAACAGCCAGAGGGCGGCGTGCGTCTGTGAGGGAGAGGAGAGGGACGAGCTGTGAAACCCCAACAACCATCACCGTCATGGACAGCACAGCTGAAAGCCTGGAGGCCTCCCCCAGCATCCTCTCAGACAGGCAGTGGAAGACCAGAACTGTTCCATCAGATTTGTTCACGTTACATTTGAACAGAAGTATGACTTTGAGGATCTTAATTAATTGCTCATGCATATTTAACTATCATGCTTCTCGTTTTAGGCCACAATTCAGGCCCTCTGTGACTCCATTAGCATAAATTACTCAATGACTCCACGTTGAATCTCTGAAAGGAAGATTAAATTTTCATCCATGGACACAAAAACAAAACAAAAAGCTCTTCAGTTCCTATAAGCCAACCTTAAAAAAGCCACATTCACTGCTATGTCAATGTCATTAGTCACTTTTAATGAACAAACTGCATCTTAAATGATACGATTACATTTCGATTAGCTGCTAAAGTGACGAAGCGTGTGTTAAATGTGTTTAACGTGTGACGTCCCCCCCTCTTCCATCATCCATTACACCCAGAAAATGAGTCGGATGTTCCACTTTTATTTTCCAAATCAGTGACGGGGCAGAAAGTAAGCCTCCCCTGGTGGATCCTAGAGGTCTGTGAGCTTTAATCGAGCCTGAGAAATGGCCCAAAGTGCTCCTCAGGAAAAGCTCAGCTTGTGCTGCTGTTGCTGGAAATGAACTGTGGCGCCCTCGTAATGCTTTTTAATAGAAACGTCAATCATTTTAATGTCTGTAAATTGTGCTTTGAGGCAAAGATACACAAACTTGTTCATCAGCAGCAGTATAAATAACAGACGGGGGGGAGCAGAGTGTGTGTATTTATGTCTATGTGTGTGTGAGGGGGGACTTCTATGGGATAGTGCAATGCCTTTATGTTTATGGTGTTCTTAATACCTAAATAAAGTAAAGGTTGTCGTATATCAAATGTTGTGTTTTTTTCTGGACGTTTGGCTCCAGCATGAACAGATTTTTTTAAGGTAAAATGTAGATGGGGCCTGAGCTCAGAGTGCGGCGCTCCTGGGATCCACCAGTCCTGACCTCCCGTCGAGCACGCCCCCGGCAGCGCTGGCTGCAGCGGCCGTCTCCTGCGCCGCACACCAACACCTGACAGTGGAGGTACACTTGCTGCAAACACAGAAAACAAGCCCAGCGTGAGAAAAATCCCAAAACTAAAACTAATATCTGATCTCCCACTACTTTCTATGGGGTCACCCAACACCCTGATCTTCCACTCACCCGATTGTCCTTGCCAACAAACTTGAAGACAGGAACCTGGTAGTGTTTGGAGAGCTGGTCCTTTGAGGAATACTGAGTCACTGTTTCATCCGAGATGCATCTGCACAGGGAAAACGCAGAGTCATGTTTCAACATCCTGCATCTTCATCGGTTTGCAGTGAAGTCCTAAAACGCTGCTGTGTCAGGTGAACACGCCACTCTCAGGAGAACAAGAAGAACACTTCAAAACACTACACTACACTCTTTGACACTACAAAAGCAGCTTCTGTAGCCTGAGCTTTCATGATTTCTCTGATGTTCCTCAGAATTCAGAGACGGTTTTATTTGAGGGAGGGAGGAGGACTGCTGTCCTATAACTGTCTAGTAGATGACACTGAGGATTCTGTGGGAACAGCTCGCTCTGATTCTATTGACACTTCATAAAGTTGGATGACTGAATAGTAACAATAACACAGAACAGAATATTTTCCTTAAAGTTATTTTTTTCAGCATATAAAGACAAAAGAAAAGTCTAAAAATGTCTGTAAATTAAAATAGAACACATTGAATGAGCAGGGTCTTTTTCAGCAATATTTTACTATTTTCTCTAACATTTAGTCTTTAAATCTATTTTTTCTGCTTGATATCCATATTTTTAGTACACATATATTTTTTAGTACAAAAAACTTAGTTCTGAAGAGTACATTTTGTCTTTTTTTTCCCAGCAAAAATAACAAAAGTTGATATCAAACTGTTAGATCAAATACGTAGACAAAATAAAAAGGTATTAATCCAAACACAAGGTCAAAATGATGTGAAAAAATTTGAAAAAAAAAAAACAGGTGATGCTTCACTAAACCACAATGCGATGCAAAACAAAAATACAATGTACTACTATAATGTTGCTTTTTAAACCAATGTATTTTGAATCCTTCATGTTGAAATTTGAATAAAAACGATACTAACTGAGAGGACGGTGAACTTCAGTGTACACAGCAAAAATGGAATCCTAGGAAAGTAATAAGTTACTTGTCTTGCAAGAAAAAAAATATCAAGAAAGATTTTATGAAAAGATAATCTTAGTTCAAGAAAACATGTACTTTTTTTCTTAGAATAATAATTCTTGATAATACTTTTTCCTGTAGGCCATTGGCTGATATACTTTTGGCTTATTTAAAGAGAATCTACAAATAGGGTAGAATTCATGACTTTTTTCTAAGGGGCAGTTTTTGCATGTGGTTGGAAAACTTACAGGTGATTTCAGAGACGACTGATGGTTAAATAACCTTATTTCATCTTATGAATCGACAATAATCTGAAGCTGCTCATCATCTTCTGTGTTTACCAATAAATGGTAATTAAACCAAAAGCTGGTGTTTGTAAATCTAGGATGAAACCAACAGAAACGGCTCACCCGTCTTTGATGAGGAAATATTTCAGAGCCTGGTCAGCTGTGGGTCCTGGGGTTGCAAAGCAGCTCTCCACCAGAGCAGACAGACCCTCCACTCTGTCCTTGGGCTCCACTCCAAAGAACAGGGAGTCGTGCAGGCGCAGCTGTGGGGGGGAGCGGTAAGGCTCCAGAAACTCGGCGCTCTTGAAGAGCTCCAGGTAGAACCAGAACACCCCCTGGCTGTGGCTTGCCAGCTCCAGGGCCGAGCTGCGCAGGCTGGCCTGGTATCCGTCTGACACTTGGTACTCTCTGGGGAACTCGCATGTGACCGGGAGGACCAGCTTGCTGGTCCGGACTATGATGTCCCTGCTGCTCCCCGGGCTGCTCCTGGGGAGGCCTGTCACCAGGTTGGTCCCCACAATCCTGTTTTCCGTCACCTGGGAGTTACATCACAAGCGTCCAGCAGCTATATGACACTTTTAAAGTCAGAAACTGAATCTGTCCGTCTGACCTCCACCACAGTGCCGCAGGTCTTCAGGCTGAAGCTGAGGTTGATGTGCGTGCCGTTGGAGACACCTCGACATGATGAGTTGGACAGAAAGAGCTCCAGTCCTCCTACGAGGTCTTTAGGAACTGAGACAGTAATGGAGCTGGAGTCACACTGAACAGGCACTGCAGGCGTCAGAATGACAGAAATGACAGGCTGTCACACATCTGTAACGAGGACCCGGACCTCCAGGCGTCATGTGGACGCAGCATGTGTCAGTCACAAGCTGAAGCAGGAAAAGAGCAACCAACCACAACAGCAAACATCTGGTAGTTAACAAAAGAAGATCAGGATCAAAATAGAACAGGACTGTTAAATCATGTCATTTTCTAAAGAAAATGAGCCCCATCTGACTTACAAAAGTAGGTAAAGAAAGCTCGTCACTAAACTGGAGAACAGCAAATGTTTAAAAGTACACTTTCTAAGCTTTTTTCAAAAATCATTTTGAGTTTGTTAGTCTGATTAAGAGCTAGCGAAAAGGAAAGTATTATCAAAATGAATCAAAATCCCTCTGAACAATAGAAAAACTTGATTTAAGATTTAATAAAGCTCGGTTCCCTTTTAAAAATGTTATTTTAAAGTTCAACAAAAGTTAGTATGGCTTTCATCATTATTATTTTGGAAACAAATGTTCAAATTTATGTTCTGAATATATATGACAGTTTTAGATTTTATGATATATTAAGATCAACTTGCACTAAGATTCTAAATTTGCACACATTTTGTTGTCAAATGAGTTATTTATACCTATTACACTATTTGCTGTCACTATAATCAAGATAAAATGCAATTAGATTAATAAAAACTCAGAAAATAGTAAGTCTAACAGATTTTTTAGCTTATTTTTCCCTTTTTTAAGGCTTGTGTGAAACTCCTTGTTTCTAGATTTGTTTTTTTATTAGAAAGTTTATTGCAGAAAAATGACTTGCTGTATAGTCAGAAAAAATAACAGTTTTTTGAGTGATTTACTTCTAAAGGTTAGTGCTCTTTTTGATGGATGGATGGAACACGGTTATGAAGCTCAAAGCTGTAGGTCGCCATTTTCATCCCTTATTTTAGAGAAGGGGGAGATCTGCTTCTTTATGATTAAAATATGGAACCGAATGAATCCTAAAATCCAAACACACAAAATCTCAATAGAAATGTTGTCTAGTTTTTGGTCAAAATATCTTAGTAAACTTGATTTAGGACAAAACTAGCTTCCTAGTAACTTTAGAGTAATAATTTGTTTTAACAGAATAAATCTTGAATATTTTGTCATTTAATCTCGACAACATCTCGATCTTGAAACTATTTTTTTGTACTTTACAAAACATTTTAAAACAGATGATTAATTTTTCACAATAAGTGGTCTTCTGTCAGGAAACAGATTCTTTTTGGAGAAATTAGAACATTTTCAATGACTGATTTCTTTTTAAGGGAAATTTATTTCAAAATGTGTGATTCTAGTCTTACTTTAGAATGATTGTGGTCTAGAAATAAGAATCAGTGTTTAAAACTGTGTAAATACTGTAAATACTGTAAAGATATATACATATTTTTTTTTTAGCAAATAAAGCTTATTTTAAGACATGTATCCAATTACCGAGCAATATACCTAAATATGAGGATTTATTGCTGATTTTAAGATTTAATGTTGTCTGAAAGGAGAAGGAAATTAAAAAAATATATATATTAAGACAAATTTTCTCAGGAGAAAAAAAATATCTACATTATATTACTTTTTTTTACGTTTTTAGGGGCTTAATTCAGAGCTCAAGACAGAAAGATGTAAATTAAAAAAAATACTTTCTGTAATTTAATAAATTGAGGCAACCAAGAGGAAATGAAGGAACAACTTTTAAGACTTTTTTTCTACTGTCTGTTTTGTCTTTTTGTTGTTTCAAACTATCTAATCTTTCTGTCAATAAATTATTGTCATAAAATGTGTTTTCCTCCATTAAAAGCAATCAAATCTGTCAAATCAAATAATTTAATGACAAAATTTTCTATAAATATGCCTCCCCCTCACATACTCACCCTGGCATGTGTGTTTATCCTCCCCCAGCTCCAATCCTCTGGGACAGTGGCACTGATAGCTGTCCTGCAGGGTGCTGCAGTCGTGGCTGCAGCCTCCACTGTTGACATGACAACCTGCAGTCTCTGTGTGAGGCAGCACAGGTGGCAACCACTAAGGGGGATGGGTTGTAAGTCCCTGCATGCAGACCGGTGAGGTACATACCCCTGCAGGTGAGTCCATCCTCACCCAGCACGCGGCCCCGCCCACACTCACAGCGCCTGGAGCCTTTGGTGTTCACGCACAGCTCAGCACAGCCGCCGTTGTCCTTATCACATTCATTGATATCTGAACAGAGACGGTCAGAGTTTATCTGCTGCAGACATTTCATTTCATTTTTCAGGTGTGATGGATCGACTCTGAAAGACTTTAAAACGCAGTTTGTAATAATGAGAGTGAAACCATGATGGATGGAAGGGGAGGGAGAGGAGAGGCGGGAAAGCAGGGCAGGAAGGATGGAGGAGGTAGACGCGTTTGGAGGCTGAATCATGAGATTACTGCAGTTTTCAGGCTCTGCATGCATTGTTAACTACTGCTCCCCCAAACACACATGCTTCTGTCTTGTAACAATGCATGTTCAGTGTTGAAATTCAAGCAAACTGCATTTGATGTATACTCTTACTAAATGCCATAAATAAAACCTGAATATGAGTATTTGGCCTCTCTGTAATGACTTATACCAAACTGAATATGAATGTACTTTAATCATTTGACTTTTTCAAGGACTTCATGTTTTAGCGTAGTCTATATTATCAGGGATAGGCAACCTCAGGCCTCGAGGGCCACCTTCCTGCATGTTCTTAACATACCCTGCTCTGACTGTTCTGATTGGCTGGGCACACCTGAACCAGGTAATCAGTCATGATTAGGGTCTCATGACTGAGTCTTTCAATGGGGAAAGAAAATAGTCTTTCCAAAAGCTTTAGTTTAAGAAAAAAATTCTAGTCACATAAATGTGTTTTCTTAAACTAAGATTATTGTTGCTTTTGAAAATCTTGAAATTGAGGTATTTTCACTCTCTACGATACAGTTTTTGCAATGGATGAAATATAGACTTTTTCAAAGTCCCAGAAACTGTGAGTCATAGTTGGAGACTTCGAGTAAATAAAACATAGGAAATATTTATGACATATATGTGCATCATCATTTACCAACAAAAACACATTTAGCATTTAAGATCAAGCTCTATGAAATCCTCAAAAGAAATCTAAATTTATCAATGAAACAATTAGATTACTAGTGGAAGTTTATTGTTAGATTAGTGATCAAACTGATCAAAAACAAGACATTTAAAGATGGATAGAAACAGTTGTTGAATTTGTAACCTTCAAACGTTTGAACTCCCAACATTAAGTTTAATTTTGAGGGAAATTTTCATTTGGAAAATTGAGTAGTTTTAGCAAACCTAATTGTTTTGCATCATTGTAGTGTATTCATCTAATGTTTTATTCTTAAAATACTTTTTTTTATATAATTAAATTATGTTTGTGCATGGCTTTAATATTAAATTCAATAAGTTCCATAACGTATCACAATAAACGAATGTGTTTGTCTTAGAGTTGTATGAACATAAAGAATTTTGAAATTTTATTTTCTCCCATTATTTATTAGTTTGTTTGTTTGACTTCAGCTTTTCTCACATTCAGGATTTAATGAAGACTAAGGAGTAAAAATCCTGCCAATCGACGTACTTTATTTTTTTTCTCAGTTATTGGTGTCAGTAATCGGCATCTTTAGGTTCTTTACAGAAATCACCTTTGATTTAAGTTTTCAGACAACTGGAGTAGAATACATCAAGATTATAATCTTCAAATTTCTTTGTTTAACATGGTGAACAGAGATCAGTCTGATGAGAGAAAATGTTTTCTGAAGGACTGTTCTGTGGTAGAAATCACTAAAAAATATCATTTTTTTCATTTAAAAACTCCTTCGACTTCATTGAGGCCGTTCTGCAGAAAGATTCCAAAGTTGAAATCCTTTCTGACGTCATGTACAGAAAAACAGTTTGTTCAGGACCATGAGTGAACAAAAGCAGATAAAAGCATCGATTTAAACCGAGCTAATCTGGACATGAAGGGACTTCCGTAAAAGTCAACCGACACAATTCAGATCTTTGCATGTTTCCCTTAGAAAGCCTGGAGGAAGAAGATCCACATCCAGCCTGATTGCTTTTATTTTCTTACTATTGTCTTTCTCAAAACTATTTCCTGCCTATCATTCTTCCAAGCTGCTTATCTTTGCCTCTTGGACCACTTATCTGTCCCGACTCTTCCTCCCTTCAACCCTTCTCACCCAGGCATGTTTGTCTGTCCGGACCCAGGACAGTTCCAGCGGGACAGCGACAGTCAGACGGCAAACATCCTGGACCTGTGCAGTCCACCTCATCACAGATGTCATAGAAGTCTGAGCAGCAGACACACCCAGTTAAAGGGATTCACAGAAGGAATGAATCATCTGAACATCTGGCAGCTTCACTCACAGCCGCAGTAAACATGGAAGCAGACGGCGGGTTTGGGGAGGCGATACACGAAGTATCCTCCAGGACAGGCCTTCACGTCCACGCTGGCGTTCCACTGGCAGCAGTTGTCGTTGAAGCTGGCACACACGGGCAGGGTGACGACGCCGTCTTGGAGCTGGGGGTGGCTGCCGTTGAGCCAGACGGGGGCGTGTGTTCCACAGTGGTTCTCAGGGATGCAGAAGGTGGGCATGGCGTCTCCGGCCAGGCCGGTGAAGCGGTACCATTCCCCTGACACGTGGCTGTCACACAGGGGGACGCCGGAGGACTGGTTCACATGGAACTCTGTGTTCCTCCAGGGTTCATTCAGGCTGAAGTAGGCAGAGCACGGATCCAAGACTAGAGCAGGACAGGGAAGCCATGACAGCAATATTGGTCAAATATATTTTTAAGGGGAATTCAGTCAACATTTGTTTATGGAGCTCTAAAGACATAAAAAATATTTTAAAATCCACAAACCAAAACACGAGTTGGGGATCAGTTTTGAAGTTTTATGGGATGGTTTGTTCAGTAGCTATTTTTCCACAACATGGGAATACATTTTGTTTTAGCGATCTTCAGGAAATTCCAAATACATGCCGCTAGCTACAACCACAACCGAAGTTCTGTTGACCTTTGACCTCAAGAAAAGGCCTCCATTTAAAAAAAAATCTCCTTTAGTATTAGCTACAAATGCAACCTACTCCTATAGGGATTTCTTTCCGTCTATCATCACCTAACTCTCCCACAAGAATGGAAGCTACTGGGGAAAAAATGTTGAAATTAATAGTTGTAGATTTTTTACATCAGTAATGTGCCAAACTCGCAAAACTGGCGTTCATCTATTGCTCGCACATTTTTTACAGAAATTGTTGGAGTCATATAAACTTAGTTAAGAATAAATTAGATTTAAGTTATTTTGGTAGAAATGCTAAAGAAATAAGACTATTCATGTTTAAGAGTTAAATTGAGTAAGTTGTTCATGTTTGGTTTTGGATTTGATTCACTCTCTCCACAATCAGCAGCCACCTGTAGCCAGGTATGCTGTGAACATTTCATACATGAATCCCTGGCTCAAGCTGAATAAAACAATATGGCTCAAAATACGACCATATTAGGAATTATTAACCTCCGTTGCTAAGGAGATCCAAAAGTTTACTTTGTCCAATTCTTCTAAAAATGACATAGACCTTTTTGTCACCTTCAGGTGACCAAAAAATTAAATGGTTGCTATGGAGATTAAAGCAATAGAAAAACCGCCATTTTGAAAAAGTGAATTTTAATGAATTCTTCACATGCGGTGCTAGTAGGGACATAGAGGGATATTTCCAAATAACAACAAGCTGTTAAACTTACTCCTTTTGGTATGAGAGGATATTTGGGGATTTTCAATGATACAAAACATGTTTTTGGTGGATTAAAGAAAAACACGACAGCACAAGTTGACAAGTTGGTTGTCATATAGTGCATATATATTTATTTTCCAATTAATGAATTTAAAAAGTGTTTTGTTTGCATTTTCTTCACCTTCTTAATTGCTAATTGCTGATTCTGATTTTGATGGAAGAATCTCTCTTTTGAAAACAATCCAAATGTGGGAAAATGTGTATTTTTTTGCTTTTATGGCAGCATATTTGAACAATGGTGACCT
Organism: Oryzias melastigma; assembly: GCF_002922805.2. Lineage (NCBI taxonomy): Eukaryota > Metazoa > Chordata > Actinopteri > Beloniformes > Adrianichthyidae > Oryzias > Oryzias melastigma. The sequence goes on from NC_050526.1 coordinate 25,805,145, forward strand.
CTTTAAAGCCATTTACAGATGTGATGTCAGAAAGTTGCATCAGCTCTTCTGGCTGCGAGCAGCGGCGCCGTATCAGAAAAAAGAGCTGCTCTGGAACAGTAAACAAGGCGAAAGAGAACAATCAATAGTGCCTCTTGTCTTCATGGCCCATCAACAGTGTAATTAAGACGCAGGCGTAAAACAACATGAGGCGACATGAGGGCACGGGCAGCAACAGGGAAACCGGTCAGCATCCAACCCCTCCATTCGCTGGGATTACTATACTCACCTGTTTTTAAGCATCCTTTTCTAATTAACTCTAGAAAATGTGGTTTTTAGCATCTGCAGCATGTTTATGCTCCTCTTATCTCTGTGTTCTTCAGCTTCCACCTCGATGTTCTGCGCAGCAGTTCGTCATGAGGCTGTGGCACTGCAGCAGAAGAAGGATGGATCCGTGTGGCCTGGACCCTCTGCTAACATCAACAAGCGTTCTGACCCGCAGCGCTCCAGTTTCAACAGCACAGATGGGACAGAGGACAGAGCTGACTCATGTGGGTGCATGTTAATGGGAGCATTAAATCTTCCAGATGGGACCTGAATACCTTAGCACGTGAAGGAAAAACATTCTTGTTCTTCTGATTCTGAGTTCTGATGATGAAACATGAAAGACCCACGAGAAGAAACGGAGTCAGGAAATTATGGACGTAGATCTTGATGGATCATAGGGAGAATAAACAGCTGGAGCTGCCTTTGACAACAGCTGGAATCATAATAATTCAGTATTTTTAGGAAAAATAGATTTGAATCACATTTAAGTCTTAGTTTTCCTACTTTTGAGTGATTTTCCTCTTAAGATTGGTGCTCTTCTCCTATTTTTAGGCTACCTCTTTTTTCAGTGACAGACATTCTCATTAGGGAAACACTGTCAGTCAAATTGCAAAGGGACTAATTACACAAATCAGATTCTTTGACGGAAAATATTTTTAGAAATGCTTAAAAAATGTAGATTTTAACTTGATGTTGCATTGAAACCACCAAGAATCTGCATTAAAAAGCACCAAAACATATTTCTCACCTTTTAATGTTTTTTTAAAACTGAAAATAGTACACAAGTAGTTGGTTTTCACATCACAAACAAACAAACAAACAAACATGGATCCTACATCATTTTACTGCCAAAATAAAAGCTCAGAATTAAAGCATTTTCAATCTAAAAGCTTGTTGAAGGAACAGAACATTTTTTGTTCATTTAAATATTTTTTTTTACTCTCACCATGTTAACAATCAACAACCAAAGAAATTACTAGATTTCCATGTTGAGGGGTAAGAAAAGCTGAACTCACCGACACCTGCGAGTGTTTCCTGCAGCAGACCGATAAATACCAGAACTATCATGATGAGTCGCCTCACGGACAATCCACAACCACAAACCCAACAGGGCAGCCACTAAACTTAACTGGGCTGCAGTGAATGAATCTCTGTTTCTGTTATTGTTCTTTTTCACCTTGACCCCTGACCCTCATGTCAAATGCCCCCATTGTTTTAAACTCTGAAGGCCCTCCCACCACAGACGTCAGGCCCTCAAGGATTTGGAGCAAACTTTATTTGTTCTGGTGCCTCTGTCTTAGTATAAAACAAACAGCATTAACATTTAACTTGTTCACAAGAATTTTTCTTTTTTAAGGAAACAGTTTAAATGAGATTATGAGCAAACATATTTTTTACTATAAATCTCTGTGGCTTAAATTTATTTGATTTAACTTCTGGGTGTCAGTGGTACCGTTTCACTTCGCTGAAGCATCATGACGTCAAAGATGCATCTGAAGCTGCAGGATGTGACGTAAAGATAGAAACATTTTTAAAAGGAAAACGTGTGGTTCCGAAATACTAATCATCTAATGATACACTGATTTCTCAAACTTCTTTTTGGAAAAATCCTCTCATTCCAGATTACTTTGATATAGTTCAAACCTTTAAGTCGTAAGTTTAATACAACATTGGATTATTACAAAAAAACCCACATAAATCAGTTTCTAGAGATCCTCTGAATTTGAGTGACTAAAAAAAAGATCTGCAAAAAAAAAAAAAAAAAAATACTGTGTAATGAACTTACAGTACATGCTTTAATGTTATGTCTTTTTTGCACAACTTAAAAATAAGGCTTCATTCAGGGCCTGTTCACATTTATCATTTTAAATAGATTTAGGAAGCATTGTCTCAGTCCACAAAGTCCACATTTAAATAAGGTAATATTTTGTCAAATTAAATTTGTTTTTAAATTTTTGTTATTAATTTATTTCCAACATGCAAGATAAAAGTTCTTCGCTTCAGAGCTTAAACAACAATAATAAAAAATATTAATTTCAGACAAAGCAGTTTAGGCATGTTGGAAAGTATGCAAGAAGCAGATATTCTTATGCTGTGAGCTTAAAGTCAGTGCAATAATAGCATTTTTAAAACAATTTTTAACTCAGATTTTACAAAAAAAAAAAAAAAAAAAATCATTTTTTTAGTTATCCTAAAGGTCATCCTGCACAGGAGCAGCTGGAGGTCAGGGAGGTTCAGTCCTCTGGACCTTCAGTATCTCCTGTTTGTCAAAAAACAAAAAGAAAAACTTCATGAGGACAAGTGTTTCCAAAAACTGGATAAGGGTTTTATTGATAATTGAATTACATTTCTCTTTTATACATATTTCATAAATGATACAGGATTTTACATTTTTCTTTTTTGCCAACATTACAGCATCATATGTGAACTGAAGAAAACAAACTAAAGAGGTCCGAATGAAGGACGAGATCCTTTCAATCCTAAGTTCTGCTTCACTCTTTGGGCCTTTTAAAGGTGTCCTAAAGCAAGTGCAAGGCAAAAACAATTAGAACCAAAAAAAAAATAATAATAATAAATCACACACATTTTCCAAACAGAACAATGATAATAATGTGACTTTGAAGAAAACTAAGGATCAAGAATCTGAGGTTTTCCCCGCCCAGCACGAGTCTTCAAGATTTGTAAAGTGACGGATGGTGGCGTTTCCATCCGTTTCTGTAGGTGGATGAAGAGTGAGGCGGGGCGGGGGCTTTGGTGGTAAACACGACAGGGCGGGGTTTGAGCAGTTTGTTGGCTGGGGTATAAATCACATGGATCAGGGTGGAGTCTAAAGACCCCGCCCCGTCCACCGCCCTTTTTAAACGACTAAAACCTCTACAAACGACGCTCTTAAATTATCTTTGCAGTTATTTTAATAGATCTTTTTTTTCTTTTTTTACATAACTTCTCATGTAAACATACATTCATGCAACACCCTCTTTAGAATAAATTTCCCTATATTTGATATATTTCGTTTTGGAAAAAAGAAAGAAAAGGCAATGATGGATTTCAAAATAAAACAAGAAAGGACGATAATGAACAGATGTGTTGAGGAGAAAAAAAATACAGAGGGGAGGACCAAAATGTAAAAAAATCTGAGTTTTGTGGATTTGCTTCACAACTAAGGTGACTTCCACTTGATTATTTAAGCTCCATCTGCAAATTGATGGAGTTTTTCTGCATTTGAAGCTGAAAATCTGTTCCTAAAGAGTTAGATCCTGCCTGACAACCTGCAGGTAAACATGCTGAACTCCTCCAGCCACACACACAAGCGCATCGTCGTGTTGAACTTTAGACAAGCTCCCTTTGGGTCAGTGCGCCTCCCCTCTGCAGAGGCCGTCCAGTCAAAAATAACTGGCCTTGAAAACAGTTTTTTTTTCCTCCTCTTTCTGGAGTGATAAAAGGGGTTGGCGAGAAGGCCACCAATCCTCAACCTGAACAGAAAATGACGCGAGGTGGACAAAGGTTTATTTGGAGACCGTCACCAAAAGAAAGAAAGAAAGATATGGCTTTGAATGGGTCTTAAAAGATATGTGGATGAAACTGTGGCAAACAAATGTGCCCAATCAAGTACAAAAGTTGCAATAATGCTCCTAAACATTCACAAGTTTCTACAGAGGGCACACCACAGCATGCAGTCTACCCTGGCTTGCAACTGAGGGAGCAGGGAGAGGAGGTTCTCGCCTTTTTTTCCTGTTGTAGTGTTTCACTAAAGCAAATAAAAACATCCTCCTCCTTCTGCGAGAAAAGCCACTCTTGGATATAGGAGCAGAGCATGCTCGTGGGTTTCTGCGAGCCTGCTGTTATTGTCTTTAGTTTGCAGCAAACTCTGATTTCGTCCCCATTTTACTGACATTCAGCCCCAGAGAAAGACATCTCCCGCCTGATTTGACGTCAGCTTTGGTTTTCCCGCCTCTGGAGACGTCTGTCAGAGCTGAACGCGGTTTTAGAAACATGTCGGACTATGAACTCTTTCAGAGTAGGGCCTCTTGTGGTGCAGGCGCATCGGCGGCAGACGGTTTTGACAGGACGGAAATGACTTTCCGCTGAAATGGTATTCCTAAGAGAGCTCCTCCCCCCGCTGCAAAAGAAAACTAGCTTCTGGTCATCCGTTTATTTGATTGTATATATATATTTATATTTTTTTTGTATTTTCTCATAACAAATATACTATGGCTTTCAAAATAAAAAGTGCCAAAATATTTTTTTTTCCTTTTTTTGGAATAAAAGAACGCACAGTGATGTTGTTGTCGGTAGTACTGTCAGACTGCCGCTCAGGACGTCAACAGGAAGAGGAAAGCAGAGATTCCTGCATCCCGCCGGCGAGATACGCTCCTGACGGGAAGGGTTTTCACCTGGAGGAGGCGCGGATCAGAGGAGGAGAGGCGGCAGAGTTCAGCCGCAGGGAATCCCAAGTGTCCTTGAAGGTTCGGCTGCGGTCGGAACTTCCTCGTAAACTTGTGCGAGCCACGGCCGTGTGTCTGCGTTTCAGTGCGGGCGCCAAAATGGATGACCCGTGCAAACACACTCGCTCCACTCGAGGCTGCGTGTCGTCATCATCGTCGTCCTCTTCATCCCTCAGCTGTGAGAAGTTTTCAGTTTCTCTCACCGTCCTTTCTTTTGAAAAATCTTTCTGCATTTTCCAGCCGGAAAAGTAAAAAAAAAAAAAAAAAAAAAGAGGAAAGAGCTAAATCTTAACGTCAGGAAAAGGATGGGGTTATTGGGGGGGATGAGGGGGTAGGGCAATAAGGCGAGGACATGGTGGCAGAAAGAACAAAGGAAATAATAAGAAAAGAAAGAGAAAAAAAGGGAAATTAAGCGCTTGGAGAGGAGGAAGCAGCTCTTTCCATCAATTTTTTGTTTCGGATAGCTGCTGGATTGGGAGCTGAAGCTGGAGGGGGTCCCGTAGACGCTTCAGATCCAACTCCACCTGCAGACACAGGAAATGAAAAGGTATTGAAGGGAAGGAGGCGAGAGAACAAAAAAAAAGGAGCATCGGAGATGTACCTCAGCAATGTCATCCTTCAGTTTGTTGTACTTCTCGACGTCGAAGCGTGTTCTCTTCACCCCCTTGTGGAAGAACAGCAGATACTGTCTGTCTCTGGCGTCGGGGTAAACGTACTCCTGCAGGTTGTAGAGACATAAACACTGATGGTTAAGAGAACCCACATCTTAGAGTAAAGAAAAGGAAAACAAGGAACATCCTTAAGACAATTTCAAGAGATGCTTAAATGAAAATTGTGTTTCTGGTGTGTTTAACAAGTTCTTTGCAAAACAAAATAAAGTATTTCTTTATTCAAATCATTGTGAATCAAGAGCAGAAGAAAAAAACATTTTGAAAAAGAGCTTATTTGTTACATAAAAATACGTAACAAGCTCCAGATTACTGAGAGCCTTCTGTTTACATGCTCTCCTGCTAACTTACAGACCCTCACACCTGCAAAATTTAAGCTATCCAGCCGTACAGTTCTGAGCCAGATGCCAGCTTGGATGAGGAAGCCAAGACAAATAAGGATCTATTTGTTCCCAAGAAGATGCATCAGAATAAAGTGGAGCAGGGAGCTTGTGAACCGCTCAGCATATTTTCTACGTCATGAATAGGATTTTTCTCAACAAGGATTTTTATCGTCTGCTCCCGATTCTCAACAATTTGGCAAAGAAATACTCAAAATGCAATTTTTAGATAAATTCTCTTTAATATTTGTCTTCCATCATTTGAAAAATGTCACTAGAACATGTTAAAAACACCAAAAACATCATTTTAATTAGAGTCTTTAAGAGTCTGAAGCCACCGTGTCTTGCACTCTTTCAAAAAGTAATAATGAGATTTTTGATAACCAGTCAAATAGAATTTAATGCAAACATCAGGGGAAAATCAAATCTGAGAATCTTTACTATTTTTTTTAAACACTGAATAAAATGAATACAAGTGGTAGTAAGTACAGAAAATACTCCGCTGTGTCTTACCTGGCGTGTAAGAACGAAGTAGGCGTACATGGCCATTGCAGTGCCATAAGTAATGAAATAAGTGACCGGCTCCATGATATCCCAGGAATACTCCCACCAGGTCAGCCGGGCCAGGATGCCGAACTGGGTGGCCATGTATGCCATGCCCCCCCAGAGCACCCATGTGGTGCGCCGCTCCGCCTTCTTACTCAGCTCCTCCCTCACCTGCACACATGAAGACCAGGTAAAGTCAAGAGAAACTTAAAAAAAAAAAAACACAACGTGATTCTAAATACGGGATAAGGACCACATTGATGCACGTAAATTGAAGTTAAAATAAGAACAATATTTATTATTTTATGTTCATCCCAGAATCAGTTCAAATAAACTTGATATGTTTTTAGAAGAAATTATACTTGTTTTAGACATAATAAGTCTATGAATGGCTGTAGGAAGCATCTAAATAACACTTAAAGGTTATTATTAAGACTTTTTAACTTAAAAAGTTCTTTATTATTTCTAAAATAGTAATCCTACAGCAGGTAGAGAGGATTTTCTCCAGCAGCAGACGTGATGATGTCATGAACTTTTGTTTCTGAGCTTCCTGTGATGAAGGTTCACAGACTCTTCATCATCTTGTTCGGTTTTTTGAACTTTCTGACTCTGAGGCTGCTACAGCATCATTTGACCGCACTGCAGATTTTCTCTTCCACCATGTTCCCATAATGCTCCAGGGAAAGAAGAACAGCTTACAGCTCTGTCTCCCATTACACTTTAGTTAATGCTCATCGCCTTCAAGCCCTCCTGTTAAGATCCAGTAAAACTTTAAGAGATATTTGCTCTTGTTCTGTTTGCTCCTTTCATGAAGACTGCTGCAATACATTAACATAATCAATACAACAAACTCATCTATATGACTGGAAAGGAGCAGTGAGAAGAAGGAAATTCATAGTTTTTACATCCCTTTATTAAAGCTTAAAAGGAAAAAATTTTTACTTCCTGTCACCACACAACACTAATCATACGTGACATTTTCCTCAAGTTTCTTCGTTAGAAATATTTTCTTAAAATAAAACTTTATTGGAATAACTTTTCAGGACTTCTTAACTTGTCTTCTTTAAAACAACTAAATCATATTTGCACTTTTAAATGAAAAGATTCTACTTTGTGCTCAAACCATCTGGGGCTGTGGTGTCACATCATAGGAACGCCACAAATGGGGAAAAAAAGAAACCAAGTAACTAAAATAACATATAAAATATTTAGCTGAAGAGATAAAAATCTGAAAAAGGCCCAAACATTTATTTTAGAGTTGAGATGCTCTGCAGATGCATATTAGTGAGATTTACCAATATTTATATCCAAAAATCTAGTTGAAATTATTTAACCATTTATGTTGGGCAGCTTTAAATAGATTTTAGAGTAGATTTTAATCAACTAAAAAGACCAAATTTCTGAAAAACGTACAGCTGTTGCTCAAGCCTCATCATGGCTGCCCTCACATATGAATTCAGGTGGTTTGTGGGTGAAAAATTGGTGAACCTGTACGGGGAGTGGAGGTGGAACATGAGATATTAAGGTCATAGACCGACCAGTCCGTAAAGATGTAGAGGAAAAATGTGCATGCTGCAGGCAGCAGGCTGTAGCAAACACTCAGGCTGTCTCTGAATTCCTTCGTTACTCACTAGTTAGTGCACTATATGGTGTATTCGCCATTTTGTAGTGCTGTCCAAATCAGCAATTCCAAAATCCAGTGCCCTGGAAATTTCCCAGAAGTCTCTACGAAAAACCAGAGTGGGTTGATGGTCTCTAGATCGGCAAACAGACCACAATGCATTGCTTTTGGACGATTTGTTGTGTGAAAAATCAATTCACCAGAGCCTGGATCAATTCAATTCCATTTTTTTAGATTATTTTGATCCACTCAATTTTTAATTCAAATCAGTTTTGAGTTTACACATTTAAACACATTTGTCTAGAAATACATTAATAATCGACTATATATTTTGAATATATTTACATTAATCTGATATAGTTCATATACTGTATAATGTATTCATGAAATAATGAGACTGTTTATAGCATACAGTGTTACAAGGATTCTCAAAAGGAGAATCTCCAACAAAAATGTTCAGATCATGAAAATTGTTCTGCCTCTCCTGAGGGTGTTTGAGTTTGGCCACTAGGTGGAGCTTGTGCTATAGCAGTACACTTTTTTTTCCAGAAGAATAAGCAAAGAATGAGCAAAAAACTGCATTTTAGACCACAAATGGTTACTTTAAAAAATGTTTCCTTAAAAGAGTTTGGAAACCTCATGCCTGTGAGTTTATAAAGATGTTCATTTAGTCAGCAATGTATGTTTACGTCGACCAAGTGTCAGCGCCTCACCTATTTCCCCCTTACTTACCCTTACGTGTTATTATCTGTCGTCTGCAGTATGTCCATAGAAAATAATGTAACATTTTCTCTCAATGAGCTCACAGAGAGGTTTATGACTTTGATATTTTGCACCTGCCACCTTTGTGCCCCGTACAGGTTTGACCATTTTTCACCTGCAGACAGCTTGGTTCCACCGTAGGGCAGCTGTGACTAAAGCTTTCACTAGACAGTTTTGTTTTGTCTGTTCTTGGATCTCTGAGCAGAAACTGGTACTGGACCTTCTCTAGAGGGCGAAGTTGAGAGTTGAGGTCCTCCAGCCGCTGAATCAGCTCGCGCTCCTTGCCGAGTTGGTGCTCCTCGATGCGCAGAGTGGTGTAGAGCTGCTGCACCAGAAACTTGACGTCGTTCAACCTTTCTGCCTCCTCATTGGGCAGGATCTCTGAGGGGAGAGACGAGAGGCAAACAGATTTTGAAATGATGTAAAGGAGAAGACCGAACTCCCCTCCCCCCCTCTGCTGGTGCTCACCTCTCCTGGGGGGCCGCACTAGGTGTGTGGTGTCATTGATGACGAGCTTGAAATCATCCAGCAGGAGGATGTCTATGCCTGTGGAGGAGGCAACCCGTGCTCCATCTGCAGAGAGGCAGAGGGCTGATGGGTTTCCACTTCAAACACTCCTCACCTCTCACCGTAATCAGGCTTGTTGTCGTCTGATTATCATGAGAGGCAAAAGCAGAAACACAAGTGGAGGTTTCTGCATAATGAACTGTGAGCAGAGCCAGGCATGGAGTCACGGTAAAAAGCTGCAGCAATTCAAGCGGGTTTCCTGTGTTTGTGCTCGTACCCATGGAGTAGATGGCTACTCTGTCGATGCCTCTGTCCTCCGCCTGGAGCTGTTGCAGGAAAACCCCCACACAGTCACTGAGAGGCTTGAGGGTAAACTGACAGCGCTCTCGCCGGGACGGCAAACTAACAGAGATGACAGGAAGCCCATTCTGGTACACCACCGTCACCTCTGCAGAGAAAACAAGAGAAGAGTTTGAGGCTGGAAGATGGTCTCCTCATCAACAGCAGGGATGGGAGAACTCTCCAGAAACGGACTAAAACTTTTATCAGGCTGTTCTCACACAAAAAACTGCTTTCAAATGCCATGTTTAATTATTCAATCTCTACTTTATTATATTTAATAGATTCAATGTGTCATGTATAGCGTGTTTATGAACAAAAGTGTATTTATGAACAGGAACAATTATAATGTTAGGAAGATAACTTCATTTTCTTTTAGTTATTTTCTAATAAATTTATGAATAATATCTTAAATATATTTTATATGTATATGTATATTTTTTATTTTATTTTATTGACTTTTTCCATTGTTTGTATAAATGAAATTGCTTGAAATAAACCAATCAATGTTGGATTATCAGATCAATTGGCTTAACCTTCTCAAAGTTTGAGGATTTTTTTAATAAAAACTGTTTTCACAATGATGTCAAAATTGAATCCTCCAAAACATCATCATTTAATATTGATTAAGCATCAATTTGAAACACTTTTAGATGAAATCTGAGCAGGTATAGCTGATCCGATTCTGCAGAAAAGTATCTTTGGAAAGTCTGCAGCTGTTTACCTGGAAATCAGGAGAATTAATCACTTATACCTTTGATAATTTACCTGATGATGGAGAAAATTAAGCTCAAAATTGCATTCCTTGAGTATTTCTTTATCCAAATCGTTGCGAATCAGGAGCAGAAAACGCATTTTATTAGAAAAAAGATAGAATGTCTGTTCTAGAAAATAAGATGGATAGACCACAAGATCACTGGTTGGAGCTCTCAGAAACAAGGAGGGGAAGTGGGGGCGGGGTGGCACCACGCCAACAGTCCCACCCACAACTCAGAGTTCAATTTTGAATCCACTACTGGCACTCTGCAGAAACTATGTCCTAGAAAATTAGAGTTTTTTTTATTTGACAAAACAAAAAGCTAAATCAAAATTAAAAGAATTAAACACATTTAAAATGTATCAAATGTTGATCAGAGTGGGTCTTTAAGATGGATTTTAAGTCACTTTTGATGCAGCATCAGGACTAACTTTTATCAGTGTTCTGCAAACTGGACAGAAAGAAAGCTACGATTGACTCTGATGTTATAGATTTTGTGTAATTTTAAAACAAACTAAATAACTTTGCTCCCTCGGCTGGACTTAGTGTAATCACAACTTATCCTGAAAGATTTTAAAGCAGCAGCCCGTCCATCTGCTTTATTGGCTTCATCTTAGTTATGGTTGTAAGGATGGGGGGTATAACAGCTGTTACTGGGTAACAAGAGGGGGATCTCATTGCAGCCAAGAAAATTACATTCCCATTAGCTGCTTTTGTGCTCTTTATGCCTATTCATAATGCTGATATTGCATCTACACTGGTCCAAAACCAAACGATGGTTACTATGAACTTGCGCAGCTTCAGCCTGATTATCCGTCTGAATGGCCTGCAGTGACAGAGCCATGAATCAACGCAGAGAGCCAGTACAGGAGGTGATCCAAGCTGTTTCCAGAAAGCGCCGCCCGCAGCCAAGTGCCTCTGCAGTGAATCAGCAGATCTCTGCAGGAACTCGCGCAGGGAGGTGAAGGATTACCGGCCGGCCGCTCTGCTTCTTCTGGAGGGTTCTCGTGGATTTCTCTGTTGCTCCTGTCTGTTATCAGAAATCCTTTAAACACCTTTAAAACTCACTTTGAAATCAAGTTGTGCTTCCTTCCTTCCAACCATCCTTGCTCTGCATCACCAACAAGCAGATGCTACATGAGACATATTCCATATTAATGACCACTGGCTGCTCCCTCTGAGCGATCAATGCCGCGATTCTCTCTGGTGAAAACCACATTTGTCTCATGCAGTTTGCAGAAGCTGATGGAGTTTTTTTGTTGGAAAGGATCCCCTCATCCTGAAAGGACAACCTGCAGAAAGTGTGAAAAAGGGGCAGGACTTACCCTCTGGAGAAGCAGAAGAACACAACAGTCTCTGGCCATGCCATGAGGGGGCGCCCCTCCAAACCTGCAGAGAGGAACAGAGAGTAATTATAGAGCTCCCCCTTCAAGCTCGCTCATTTTACAAGTTCTAGATTTCCTGCTGGGGTACATGAGGGACTCGGAAACTCGACACAAGCCTAATCTGCCCCATTTACTTTCCTCGAGTGGCAGGATCACTCACAAAACGGTTTCTACTTGGTGGCAACGTTCCTGTTTGCAGAGCTGAGCCACACCCAAGGAGGCAAAGATTTAACGACTGCGGCTGCGCAGTCGCACAGATCTATTCCACAAAGCTTCCCATATCCCATTTTAATATGGCCCAAAACAGAGAGCAGGCAAACGCCACAGAGGGACGAGCAGAGAACAGGCAGCCAAAAGTATCAGCAGCACAGATCCTGCATTTGTTCAGCTGACCGGAAACAATCACAAAGTCTTTAGTTCATGGACTCTGTTCTAATGTGAGCGCTTGTTGTGCTCAAGATGAGACAACTCAGAAAGGCCAGATCCTTCTGCACAATTCAGAAGGAAAATCCTCTTTCCTGCTGAATAATTCTCATAACAAAGATCAGAAACAGGACATCCCGCTGCTTCAAAACACATCTGTCAGCTTGACACTCAGCTCACAACAAGTCTGCACACAGCTGGAGAACGCTTCCACGCCGGGGCTGAGGAAGATGCATGCACGCTCCTGTCTGCATGCTTTTACTGCAGAACAGAACCTCAACGTGAAACTGAGGAATTCAGACTCCGAGCCCAGCAGCCTGTCAGTCAGTCTGGAAATGTGTCTGCCAATTAGAAGACAGCTGTCTAATCCGAACGGACAAAGCCGGCGCCGACAAGAGGAGAGACGACGGGATAAACGATGGAAACGCTGACAGTTACCTGCTGCTTAAACTGCAAGTCTGGGAGCTACAAGGAAGAGGCAGCAGTGTGTTGCTGATGCAGCACACTGGTGTGTGAGCTTTAAATGAGAGCCGGTGTATCCAGTACAGGCCAAACATTGATTATGCTGCTCGCTGGATGACGTGCTGAGAAAGGGCTTTTAGCCACTCTGGAATATCTGCACAGTTTGCAGGGATCCTGCCCGTCCGAGCATCCTCTCCCGCTGGAAGCCGAGGAGGAGAGGTTTGATAGTGAGAAACCATCCAACCTCAACATCCATCTGTGAATGAAAGCTGGTATCATGCATGCATGTGTTCACCGGCCTGAAGGAAAGCCTCGTTCCACCCCCCCTCCACACGCCGCCACCTAAATGCGGCCTGAAATATTTAACAGCAAAGCAGCAGTCAATAGCACAGCAACCTTGGAATCAATGTCACACAGATAAGAGGGGGAAAGACACAAACGCGCCGGCTTTGGGAGATGGACAGATGAGCTGGCTGGAGGAGGAGGAGGAAGGAGGTGTGACGAGGAGCAGCAGGGGAGCAGTGGAAATAATGAGGGCTGGAGTAACGGCGGGAGTCACGAGTGCGTTTCTAACCAACTGTACCCAGCAACACAGGATCCCTCCCTGCTGAAACGTGACTCGTGTCAAGAGATGGAGGCAAGCGAGAGAAAAAAATAAAAAGAGGAGGAAGAGGAGGGGTTTGAAATGAGAAACCATTGAAAGAAAAGGAGGACTGCTGATCACTGCAGTAAAGGATTCCCTCGTCCACAAGGGGGGTTGCCCCTAGAATTCACCCTTCCTCCTCCTCCTCCTCCTCCATCCATCCAACTTGCACTGAATCTTGATGTGCTGGTTCTATCGAGTGTCATCTGCAATGCGCCTTCACTTCCTCGCCGTTTCATCAACTCCCGTCTGTGCAATTTCCTTCAATTAGGAGCTTAAAACCATCACGTCTGGTGAGCAGAAACCCAGCAGACTCCACACATTTGGAAGGCAGGAAAAAACGAAGTGAAAAAAAAAAGCTCTCTTTGTAGCCATTCCGGCTGTGTGCCACTCGCCCGCCCACGCCAACCTGCTCGCATGTTACTTAACACCAAGTGTTAAATGCGTGTTTGATCCGCACCTTTCGGTGCAAATTTAAGCTCCGAGTGAGAATGCAGAAGACTCGAGGAGCAGCAACACATCCATGGCTGCATGTGCAAAGCCACGCGCTCATGAGCTTCAGCAGAGGCGCTTGGAGGGAGGATCATGTTCACAGCCAGGAGAAAGAAAAGATTATTCTACGAGTGACAAAACGCCTAATGCTGTTTGGCGTGAATTTCCTGCTCGCCAAACAATCCCCGTCTAATTCATTCCTTTTCAGCAAACATTTATCTGACATGTTCTTCCATCCAGTCATTAGTCTGAACCCACCTGGGTTTTTGGATCCATATGCTGATATTTTCTCGCTTATTTTGTCTGATCTATGATGCCAAAGTTAATAATGTCGCTCCTGTTGAGAAGCTGGAGTCCAACATTAGAGTAATAAATATCAATTCAGGGTTCAGCTGTGAACCATTCAGTGTTTTTCTTGTGCGTTGGCTGAAACTAATGTGAGCCCAAAAGATCAATTTCAATGTTTGTGAATTGTGTTTTTTTTTCATTGTTTATCGATGTTTCTAAAACAATGTGAAAAAGCTCCAAATCAACCTGATTTTTTACTTTAAATGTGACAAACTGACCAAATATATTTTTTTCGGCAATAACAGGCAGACTCCAAACCTTTTATGCAAAAATGTATTTGCTTTATCTCCATTTATTTTAGGAATAAACTTCATTTTTCTCACATAATTTCTCACAAACACTAAAACCAAACAAAAAAGGGCAACATTTTTATATTTGTGAAAATAACTGGAGCCAAATGAGTTCTTCAGGTGACCACTAGGTTGTCAAAAGAAAGTCAGTTCTCTTCAATGCAATAAAAAAAATCAATAAAAGCTTGTCTTAATTCCTTTTAGTCTTGATGGTTAAATTTAAAAACCTATTTTGATGAATTTTTTTTTTTACAAGTAATTTTACATTTTTCTAATAATAAAGGACATATATATATTAAATTAAGATCAAAATTGCATTTTTTTGTATTTCTGTATTCAAATCATTGTGAATCAGATGCTGGAAAAAAATTATCTTTCAAAAAAAAGATGTAGAATATACGCTGGAGGAATTTTCTCCGCTCCATTCTCATGCATCCACTTGTTGACGACATCTGACTATACTGTACGGCTGGATATCTCCGATAGTCCGCACTCTTTTTGTTGCACCGGTAGTATTAGTTTGGGGGTAAGAAGTGATGTTAACTAGTGGGAGAAACAGGAGGCAACAAGATGGGGAAGTGGGGGCGGGGTTGCTCTGTGCAAACGGTCCCGCCCACAACTGTGAATTTCAAATGAACTACTGCTGCCATGCAGAAACAATGTTCTAGAAAATTACTGTTTTTTTGCCTTCTAATGACATAACCATAAGGAAAAGACATTAGATAAAAAGATGATTATCGTGGGTCTTTAAGACAAATTTCCAGTAAAAAAAATTAATGACTTCCTCCTTTTACTCAATATTTGACCAAAAACGGTCATTAAACATGGGCGTGTCCTTTTGATTGACATGTCTTAATTTGGCATGATTAAACCACTTTCTTGAATTACCTATTTCCAAAGGTCCAGAGTTTGAAGACCACATATACTATGCCACAAAGAACCAAAAACATGGACTCCAAATAGGCTGGAAACAAGCGACCACACAGTCTGTCCGTCTAAATACACAATCACTGTTAACAAGTTTCGGAGCAGCAGACAGTGAGACATGGACTCCAAACCTTCTGTCACGTTACTATAGAGCGAGTTCATCCATCTCTGCAGAAGTCTGTGGTCCGGGTTCGTGGCTCTCAGCCAGATGACACAGCCATGTTTGTAATCCTTCATGAGGTTTAGCGGCACTTGTCAAAAGGCGATAATCTTATTTTTGGCTTTAGCGGATCCAGAATTGATGTGTCAAAAGCATCCTTTAGGCAGGTTTGACCATCGTTTCACAGTAAAATGAAAAAGCTCGGGGAGGGAATGTGCCATTTTATCTAAGAGAAAATAGAGGAAATGAACTGCTGTCACTTAGGAGGTAAATGTGTTGCTGAACACACAGTAAACTGAAGGTATATTTCAAGAATCAGGACCCTTATGACAAGAACTCTACATTTCCTTCTCTGAACTTTTATTTTACCATTTATCTTCCCCACTTTGTCCTTTATTTTTCCTTTGCAGAGGCGTGAACTCTTTTTCTTATGCCAACCTCTCCACCTAAATAAAACTAGGACACTTCCATCCCCCTCCCCATGAGCCCAAAAGTTAACAGTGCTGCTGACTCCACTTGAAGGACCTATTTTGTTCAATAAAGCATTTCAGTTTATGAACTACTAAACTAAAAAGAAGGGAACATTTGGCCACCAAATCACCTGCTGAAAGAAATAAACCTGAAAGATGACTTCATTCCTTTAATCTGCCGGGACTCTGGATTTGTGATTCTGGTTTACGACCCTTTTATAGCTCACATTAAGGGACTGCTGACCAACACGGACAGTTAAAGATCAAAGCAGTTTTTACTTAAGGATTTTCTTTTTAAGTTTTTCAATAAAATGTTGTCAGATGAAGATGGCTTGATTAATCATAAATGTCAGTTTAAGATAATCAATCCGTTTATGATAACTAGGGGTGCACAAAATCAATTTTGTGAAATATTATGATACAGCAGGGGGTCACCAACCTTTCTGAAACTGAGATGCTTCATGGGTAATGAGTCATACCAAGGGCTACCAGTTTGAAATGACAAATCTGCTTAGTTTGCCTTTAGTTATACATTATTAATAATAAATATGTGATTTCTCACCATAATTATCAACAGTGACAGCAAGCTAGGAAACAAACATCAATTTTCCGCACTTTATTAATCTCAGTCATTATTAAATTTTAAGATGATCACTCACATTTCATAGGAAAATGTCCCATTTTTACTATGTTATGCCATCTTTATCAATTATGTAATGCTACAGAAAAATCAACTTACACATTTTTAAACAAATCTTATCACATTTTGAACTAATGAGCAAATCTGCAGCATTTTTTAACTAAATTAATGATCTTTGAACTGGAGTTGGTCCAAGAACTAAACTAATCTAAAGTTCATGTATAATGAACATATTTCTGAGACGTTTTAATTTTTAAATCTATGTAAATGCAAGTGTAATAAAAAAAATAGTAACAGAATAAAATTGAATTTTAAACACAGCTCACAAGTCAGTTGTGCTATTTTTGATATGATATATATATCATACTGATTTTAAATGGTGCTAAAACAATATGCACTTAGTTTTCATTAGCAAATAATTAATTCAGCGTTTTACTTTTGTCTTTGACTAAAACCTCTGATGGCTAGTTGGCTGAGCACCACACAGAGCCCCTCTCAGCAGCACCAAAACATCTTAAAAGATTCAAGAAAAAAGATTTTATGCAACTTTGTTCATGTGAAAAGTGAATTCAGACAATATTCAGACAATATTTTACAAAGTCATACTTTCTCTGTCTCTGTAATGCTATATTCACACCGGGTTTGACAACAAGCGCTCACTTTTCAATTAAAAATCTATGCAAACATGCGTATATGCACATTTTCAGCTGCCGCATGCAAAACTCTTGCATTCACGTGTTGCTATGCAACATTTTAAGTCATTTTTTGGGCTCTACGTACACAACACAAGGTCACTGAATGCATGTGTGAAAGGAAAACCAGCTGATTTTTTACCAATCAGGGACTTAGATTTTGTTGTGATATATAGGTAGTGCCTTTAACGGAAGTACCAGCTGTTAGAAAATTGATCATGAAGGAGAATTAATAATTGTGGTTTGTGCCCAGCTGTAATTTTATGACACTAAATCTTTCATTTATTGGAATAGAACTGTGAAAGAAAAAGCCTGGAGCGAGATTAGTGAGATTTGCACCGCTTTGACATTTTACACCATACCTGTACATGTGCTTGCTAGGGGTGGGGGGAAAAATCTATTATTTGATGTATCGATTACAATCTATAAACAATTCTGAATCCTTTTAGGAATTTTTGAAGTTCAATAATTGAAAAATGTATGCAGTATAAAATAAAAGTAACTATCAGAACTAAATTAAACTAATGTGAACCAGTGTAGCAATGGCCAGGGCTACTAAAGTCAGATATATGGTCTCAATCTTTAAAAACATTTGGATGTTCATTTTTGTGGGAGAAACGAAGAAAGTAAGACTTTAGGATGACCTCATGAAATGGCGGCAGGGGGGGCCTCAGGTATCAAGTCGTTTTACTTCCGGGTTTTTTAGGGTTCCAAAGGTAATATATGATCAAATATATGGATTTAGTTCACTCTGAAAGGCTTAAGAAAATCATGGTAAGGCCCCTTTAATAACCAATATTAGCAGCTAAAATCTCATGTCTCCAAACTCAGATAATGACCGAAAGCTGCATTGATAATCATTTCATAATCGAATTGTTCCTTCTTAATCATAATGTAATCATGAAGCGTCTCAAGATTCCTCGTCTAGTGACAGCATTGGACGGCGACAGTCCAGTGTGAACACCGTATGCTTAAAGTGACACATAAACTGCATTGTGACAAGTGCATCAGGATACATATAGTATCAGAAGATTCTTGCCAATACACAGCCTGAGGGTTTACCCCAGGGTGAGGCTAATTCATCTGATAACACAAACTGTGCAAACGTCCACACATCTGTCAGAGGCGGCTGCACCAACAGTCAGCGGCGTCTCTCCAGCAACCACTTGACAAGATAACAAACAGAGGCTACTTTTCTTTAGGGCTCTGTTATGAGGCTTCAGCAGATATGAAAGCAGCAGTCGCATCCTCACACCTGACTTCTAAGTATTTCCCACTCATCCACAGAGGGAAGCCATGGAAACACCTTCTAATCTGATCCCTCCACTGCAATGCAGGCTGGATCGTGAGGACTAGTTTCCTCTGATTAGGCAATAAAAACCAGAAAGATATGAATAAATCCAGATTAACCTCCAATTTCTCTTTAAGAAATCGCATTTCTGGAATGAGATTTGCTGCGACTCATAGCGGCCCGTCTCATTTCCCTGGATAGGATCAGCTTTTTGGACATATGGAGCGGTCTGATGGTGACTACAACACCCACCCCGCCTCCTCTGGCTGGGACCTGCACCGGTGGAAATGGCTGCATTATTAAAGAGCAGTGCAGGTTTTTACACCGGTGATTAGAGGACAGACGCCCACGGCCACTTTGCAGAGCTGAGCAGCAGCACCTGCTGCTGAAAAAACAAAAGCACACACTTTTATGGTACTCGCATTTATACATGCAATACATCACATGCAAATATGCATGTGGTCACTCAGCAGGAAGAAACGACCCCCTTTGACTTTCTATACAGCAGATGGCACTAGCTGCTTGTGTCAGCTTTAACTCCACTTTAGGAATCTTGGAAGCACAATAAAGACGGATTCTTATTTTGCTTTTTTCAAAAATATCACTTTTTTCTGTTTTAGAAGTTGCTGAGAGCCCATTGACAATCCAGAATCAACAGACTGAACCTGATCTTCCTGCTGGCTGACCGGAGATGACAAACTGGATGTTTGAAGCTCCTTTCTACCATAGTAATCAATCATGTTGAGTGGAACAGTTCTCACACAGCTCAGCTAAAGCTTCTAAAAACATAATTAGCTTAATTAGAACTGTACACTTGTGTCTTTCACTATCCTTGCTTATCTTCTCCAACACCTGCAGGGACTTTTCCTGCCTGGATGTTTGTCCAAAACTGCAACAAGGAGCGTCTTTAAGGAAAACCTTAGACTGATTTCTTTGGTTTGATTTTTATATCTTTCCATAACAATAGCGGATGTGACCTTTGTCAGTCTGACTTAAACCATATGAGATAGAACAGGTTAACTAGAGGTCACAAGATGTTCTAGCTGGTGAAGTTCCATTGTGTGTTTGCTCTGAACAAACTGGATCGACAAAGAAAAAAAAAAGTTCAGTCTTTTTGATTTCTTTAGGTTCATTTGGGGAAAATTTTCAGAAACACACATTTCAGTAAAAACAAAAGTCGATTACAACAGCAAATAGCAACAAATTGACATGTGACTGCTTAACAAAAACTTCTAAACATCTAATTAGTTTAATTTTGGATCAGATTGGTAGATTTATTCTCTATTTTTACAGAAAAAAAACTACACTTTCGGTCAAATTCACAAAAAGAGAAACTGTAGAAAACTCTATGTTAATTTAATAACATCTAACAATAATTTAAAGTCCTACTCTGACCATATTTAACACTATTTTCATAGCCCTATTTTCATTTTGAACAAAGAAAATTTAGAATTTTAAGCTTAATTTTCTTTTTAAATGTTCATCATTACAAAAAAGGCCACAAGAACATGTTAAAAACAACAAAAATACAATTTTCATCAAAGTGAATATTTAAGGTAAAACAAAGGATAAAACTCTTGTTTATTTAAATATAAATATCATTTTAAAGCACAATAAATCCTCATAAAAAATAAATTTTATAAGTCTATATATAAAAATAACATCTATTTGCCCTAAGAGGCTAAATAAGCTCCTATAGGATAGAAATTCCAAATCAGATGTTTGCAGCAGAAACCTTCCCACCATGCAGTTAATGATGGCTTCTCTAAAAAGAGGCGATTAATGTCGTATCACGCTGAGAGCCTGCATTATTACTGGGTCACCAGCAATTCGTCTCTCATCAGTGAAGCTTCGGGGCAGAAGATGCTCCACTGTTTTCCAGCTTCATCATAATTTTTTAACATTATTTGACTCCAGTTACAGTCGGATGAACTGTGCACCCATCAGCAATAAAATCCACAATGAAATGTTGATATTCTTCAAAATGTTTCGGATATCTGAGTATTGATGGTTTTCTATCCTCGGTTTAGCATCCGTGTTGGTTTGTGATGCTAAAATACACCCTCGTGTTCCGTGCTTGATGAAGAATGATTTAGTGGAATCTGTGAAAGACTCTCTGGGTTTAGAGATTGTTTCTGCTCTATTTTTACCCCACTGGCACTCTTCGCTTGTTATGTAGCCATCAATGAGCAGCTTCTTGGGCAGATTCTGGAGTCACGAGGAGCATCATCTCTCCACCATGCAGGAGAACAAGAAGTTTTATGGAAAAAATTACAGATCCTCTTTTGAAAGGGTGTGTACACTACAAAAAATACTTTTCAACAAGTATTTTTGTCTAGTTTCTGGTTTAAATATATTTTTAAGACAATAAATCCTAAATTCATCTTCTTGAGTCATCTGATTTCTACATCTTATGTTAAGCAAAAGTTCAAATAAAAAAGTATTTTTTACTTTACAGACATATTAAGGGAACTTTTAAGGAAAATGTAAAGTCTTATTGACTCCTATCACAAACAAAGGCATTTTATAACAGCAGGACAATCGATTGGGAGGAAATGTACATTTATGTTTAATTTTTAAGACAAATTTCTCTTGAAATGTGTAATTGTAGTCTTTGAGATGATTATGAATGTGGAAATAAGGATGATTGGATCACTTTACTGCTCAAAATAGGATATATTCGGGGAGGAAAGTGTACAAATATAACTACTTTCACGATGTAAAACTGTTTTTGAGCAATAAAAGCTTAATGTAAGACTATATTTCTAGTTGCCAGAACAATATAGCTAAATATGAGCATTTCTAGCAAATTTCAAGATTTTAAAGGGTGGGAGATCCCAACTTATTTCAAGAAATCTTATCAAGACACATTCTAAGAGTGGACTGGCACAACTTTCCCTTAAAACAATTAAAAAAAATAATGTATTCTTTATTTTTTTTAACTTGTTTTGAAAAAAAAGAACATTTATCCAGTGTGTGTTGCCTCTGCGTTCCTTCTTGATTCTAAATTATGGTTTGAAGTATGCTAACCTTTTTCAGCCTTGCAGCTGATTTTGTAACTTTTGCAAATCGCATGACGTCTCCGCACAGACACGCCAAAATAAATTCACTTTTATTAAACCATGCATTCAACCCACCCTGTGGCTTTATCCACCTTAAAATAGATGCTTTGAAGTTTAAAACTACCCAAACAACCATTAGTTCTGTAAGAAGTGTGGCTATATATTTTTTCCTCATAAAGAAGAATATTGAGCTTCATGATTAAATTGTTCACTCCTGTGTTTTAGATCTTATTGTGTTTAAATTGAATGTATTATTTATCATTTATACAGGTGTGTGAACATGTAAAAAACCCAGATAGGGTTTTGTAACACACCATCACATCCATTTCTTATATATATATATATATATATCATTGTAAAATAATGTTCTTTTTTTCTTTTTTTATGTGTGAAAATAAACAAAATCAAATCAAATGGGTAATGGGACAAAATCAATTTTAAATCAGCTATACATTGCACCAACATCATTAATTATCATCCTATTTTTTAAATCTCTTGGTTATCTTGTTATGGTTTGTTATCCATGCAATTATTAGCTTTAATGTTTTTGGTCTGAGGCTTTTAACCTTTTTTTCAGCATACATCCAATAATATTTTGAGAAAAATGGTAAAATGTACCTTAAAAAAATTTTGATTTTTATTTTTATTTTTACATTGCTTTAATACATAAAATGTTATATGGCTTACTATCACTGAGATACATTACAGCACAGAACTTTAATGATATTGTTCATTTATAAATCATTTTAAGAATAGTATTTTTGGTGTCAACTTCAAAAAAATGTTTTTCTTGAACATTCAAGTCTGATCAAAATATATAGATTTGCTAGGAAAAGCCAAAAACCAATTCTAAATATGTTTTTTAGATATTATTTGAGATGATATTTGATAAAAACAACAACCTGCAGGACGAAAAAATGTCCCAACCCATAAATGGGAAACACTGTGAGGGCGATTTGTGTCTGTTCAGGTAAAACAACAAAACAAGTTTGAACAACAGAACAAGACAGCAGCTCCTGTAAGGCCTTCACGACGCGATACGTCAGCTCACCTGTGTGTTCTGTCACTTGCGTGACTTTTTCAAACAAATCTAAAAATCACAGTTGCTGTTGATCGAATCTGACCCGCCCTGGTTTTCCTGTGAAGCTGAGCAGTTAGTTCTGAGAACTCGCTCTGACTCGCGGTTCCCCTGCGGTTGACAGCAAACACGTGAGCTGCAGACCAACTTCCTTCAAGTCGCATTCAACCCCAATCAAACCCAAACCGAAAAGATTTCAAACAGCATTTGGAGCAATAAATAAACACATTTCTGCATCTTTCTGCTGGTTCACAAATACTCCAAGCAGCTCCGTCTCCATCAAATAGTCTATTTTTGGGGAGTTCAGAGGTAATTGTGTAAATAAAGGTGGAATATTACAGCCGATTTGTCCAACCATACCACAGCGCGTGCTTTACTGACACCGCCATCATCCAGTTCTCACACGCCGCTGAGAAATCCTCTGTGAAGCTGCATCTTTTATTTATGAAGCAAACCCAGGAAGGTTTCTTCTGAGAAACGTTTAAAGTGCTTTCCAGCGGCTCTCCACGCCTTCAACAAGCCTTTGACTGCCAGACAATAAAGTCTGTGGAAGGAACTGGTGAAACAGCTCAGAAAGGTTATTTAACCTCTGTTTAACCAGTGGGTGACTCTTGACTTTTGCAATCTTGTTTTTCAAAAGTTTCCAGGGTTGAGACGGGAGCAGCAGCAGCTCTGAGCAGCAGTGGTTTAAAGGAGAAAGAACACAGATGTTCAGATTCACATTTTATAGGACTTAAAATAAAGCAGATATGAAAGGATTTTATCAGGGAAGTTGTCAAGTAAGGAGTCAAAACTATTCATGCTTTGTTTTCATTTAAAGAGGCCGAAATCTTAAAGTCCCCCAACGATAAAAAATCATGTTTTTTGAGTTTTTAACATGCATGTGTGGCATTTTTCTTTTAAATCTTTCGCAGACAGGTTATATTTGAATTAATGAACCTTCTTTATGTCATCACAGCTGTGCTGCACATGCACTAAACCTCCTCGTCTGGACCGGCTAACGTGTCTAGCTCAGGTGCTGGAGAAGAGAAGATAGCATCTTCCTATTGATATTGAAGCATTTCTGTGGTCAAATCAGCCATCACTGGATTTTGTGTGAGAAAGAATCAGGCTTTTGGAGGAAGTTCGAAGTTCCATTAGCCTTACAAATACTTGACGATACACTTACCACACGCACAACAATGGTATGTTCCATTTTCATGAGGTGACGTCTGAGCCTCTACAACCCTCCACGGGCAACCCAAAAGCCCACATCACTTATATGGGTCGACCCCCACTCAAGTGCATGTGACTATTAAGTGAAGTTACAAAATAGTCCACCGTGGTTCTCACTGTAGTGAACAGCACCAGGGTTCACTTTCAGGTGTATAAAGAGACGGTTATTTTTAGTATTACTCAGTTTGTCGCGCTCTCCCTGGAGTCCCTGCAGAGGAGATCTACTGTATGAAGTCTGCAGATGGAGCGTAAAGAAGCACTTTCTAAAGAAGAACACGTTCATGGAAGGACTGAGCAGAACATCAAGTCAGAACATTAAATGTGTTTGTTTCTTCAATATAAAAGTAATTGTAGTTTGATAAATTTGTAAAATATTTTAATTACAGCAGGTTAGTGAAAAGACTAAATAGCAAATGGTGGAAATGGTGTTGTTGGTGTTTTTAACAAGATCTTTTTTGTGTTTTTGTGAGGAATGGAGGACTTTTATAAAGAAAATTACCAGTAAGCTAAAAATGTTAAAAATGCAGTTTATAAAAGAGCTTATTTCTGACGCTGAGCCACTAGCTCCCTGCTCGGAGCTCTCATTAATGGGAAGGGGAAAGGGGGGTGGGAATTCAGAGTTAAATTTTATAATGAACTACAACCGCTCTGCAGAAAATATGTCCTAGAAAACGACAAAGATTCTTGATTTTGGCTAAAAACAGCATAATTAAAAGACCACTGGGAACGCTTTGAAAATTGTTAAAAAGAAAATAGGAGTAGGAATTTGAGATAACTTAGAACAGTAAAGAAAAGTTCAAGCTTTTAGTTAAATTATCATAGTTTGAAAATGTAAAAATTGGATTATTAATATAAATCTGCTCTTTAGACAAAAAAAGAAAAATATCATAAACATGTTTTTGGATCAAACAATAAAAGTTTTTTAACTTGACATTTTAAGCTAGATTCAAATATTTTTGCACAAACAATTTTTTTGCATTTATAAATCAATTATTGGTATAAAGATACTGTGGAAGTAAAGAACTACTGGGAATGAATAAAATATTACTTTTTTAGACAACCCTACAGCTTTGGTAGACAGTTGAAAACTGACAGCCTGAGCCTCAGTACAGACTAATCCCACTTTTTAAAATTGTATTTAAAATAAAAAAGGTTTTATTGTGCTTTTCCATCTGAAAATCCAATTAATTTGATCAATACATCCCTGACAGCTACAGATGTACACGGCCGGCCCTTCTTCGAAAAGCCAGACTGATAATCTGAGGAGATATTATTAAATGCTGAAACTCCTCCAGTTGTTCTCTCACAAAGAAATTCAAAAGCTCTGACAGCAGCCGACAGCTTTGATAAGATCCTGTAATTATGCAAGTCTATAGTGCTTCTCGTCAGCAAAAGGTTAGGCTGTGAGATGTGCTGCAGAGATGGGCGGCGCTGCTGTTGAAGCGTGTGACCCGAGACCGGCGGATCAGGCCGTCTGAGATCAGATCTTCAACATCAGATGTAGACACCAGCGCAGCATGTTTCCCTGAGAACGGGCTCCTTCCAGTCACTCCAAGCTTTCCAAAACATCACTGACGGGCGATTTATTTTTAGGTGCATCAAGAACTTGGATGAATGTTAATATAAAATAAAAAAACAAACAAACAAATTACTAATCAAATAAAAAAATGCATAGATTTATAACTTTTTTTTTTAGTTTTCCAAAAAGGTTAAGCTTTAGCAGAAAACCCCCTAGCATTAAACAAAATGGACACAATACAATTGTCCATCCATCCATTTTTTGAATCCGCTGAATCCCTTTAGAGGTCACGAGGTTGCTGGAGCCTATCCCAGCTACTGTTGGGTGAAGACAGGGTACACCCTGGACAGGTCGTCAGTCTCTCATAGGGTACAATGTAATTAAGTTATGTTAAATTGCACAGTTTTCCCTAAAAATTAATTTAAGCAAGAAAATATGGAGTCATGCCGATTCATTTCCTTAAAATCATCTATGAAAGATAAGACATTTCAGGGCTAAATATTTTGCTGCCAGTTTTCCAATCTGACCAGCTGAATGATATAAAGAAGGTTGGATTCTTCTTATTTATTGAGGACCTTCAGAGTAAAAGCACAACACATGGATCTTACTTCTACAGTACATTTCTAACTTCAAAACCAGTTTTCTGAGGAAGCATTTATCTGACTTTTTTTTTTTTTTGCTTTCAGCACTAAGAAAAAAAAAAATCATTGTTTTTACAGTGAACTATTTGCTACCTGTGAAGATTTAAAATCTTATTTTTAGACATTCAAGGTATTTTACCAGGTTTAAAAGGTTGTTTTAACTTCTCTTTCCTCTACAACTTTTCAAGCTTTTCTCACCAAAATCAGCACAGTGTAGGACTTTAAGTCTCATTTAGGGCTAGGATCTAAAAATAAAGAAATAATTATTAAAATTAGTCAAAATCATTTTGCTTCAAGCTCTTGACAATAGAAAAAACTTGATTTAAGAAAACAACAAAAAACTATAATTTTCACTTCAATTTTTGGTTAAATTTCAAGAATATCTTTTTTTAAGTTCAATAAAAGTTAGCCTGACATTCTTGTTATTCTTTTGGGGGAAAAAATATAGATTTATGTTCTAAGAATAAGTGCTAGCTTTAGATATTATGAGAACTTATTACAATGGACCAACTTGCAAAACTTTTAATTTAGTTCACATTTTGCTCTAAAATGAGTCATATCCACTTTAGTTTTATCACTGTATTCAAAACAAATTGATTAATAAAACTCCAAAAATTCAAACCATTTGCATTGAACTAGCAAATAAGATCTATTATTGGGCAGTAGAACATTCAATTTGAAGTAATTCTCTCAAACAGACAGCTTTTTAAACCAATTTTCCCTTTTTGAATGCTTGTATCTACATTTTAATAACATATTATCAGATTTCTTGTTAAGTACAAATGACTTGCTGCATGAATGGGTAAGTTTACTACTTTCTACTGATTTTCTTCTTAAGATTAGTGTTCTTTTCCACCTCTTTTTGCAGTTTTGAGTCTCTAAGCAGTAGAGTTTTTAGTATAAATCTCCATCTATCAAAACAACCGTTTACAGGAGATGTCACAACAGATTCTAATAAGTAATTTTGTTTCCGGATGGAACACCTCCATCAAATCTTCCAGCTGTGGGGCAGTGGGTCTGTGTTATGAGAAGCAGTTTACAGAAACTGGGCCAGCCTGTGAACCGTCAGGTATTCTGCACACCTGCAGAGTGAAAGCCAGAAGTGTGAGGGCCGCATCTCTCCAGGAACACAAAAAGACTCATAAACGCACAACACAGACACTGAGGAGTCCAACCGTGTCAAGCCCACTGACATCCAGTGTGTTAACTCTCCTCTCATTTCCCCTTCAGCTCTTCGTCATATTCTGCCCTTTTAGGCTCCCATGTGACTTTATGCCCGAGTATCAAAGTGAACTAGACTTCCCTTTCAACAAAGTCTAAACAGCACATCTCCCTGACCTCATTCACAGAGTTAATCCCCACAATCAGGGCTCATTCTTCCATTTTTTTTCCGCTTCAGCTCTATATCTTTCTCAGTTCTTCCTCTACTTCTTGACCCCTCCAGTCACTATTTCTGCCTTTCATTCTTCACTACAGGACTAAGCTCCATGTGGATGTATTGATGGCTGAACTTGAACAAGGACATCCAAGCCTTCCAGCTGCACTTTCAGAAAACATCTCAGCTCCTTTAGGGTTTCCAGAAAGACGACATGAAGCAGAAACATGAGGCGCTCCGTGTTTGTAAAGCTGATCTCAAAATCAACAGGAGAATATTAAAGGTCTGCGCGCAAAAAGACAAACACGGGTGACATTATAAAGAGTGATTAGCTTTGTTTATTTATTTATTTTAATTAACTGTTAATTGCATCGGGCTAAAAGTGTGTTGATGGCAGCATGCAGGCAGGAATCCTCCTGTGTGGATCTCAACTTTGCACAGCTGAAGGTTTTGGTTTGGAAAAAGCTGCAGGGCACCGAGATGAATGCAGAGCCCCGCAAAGAGAACGGAGCCCCTAAACACATATAGAAGCCTGGAGAATAAACCTACTGCTGGTTTTATTACAGCAATAAGGGATTCCTTTAGGCTGGCATCTGCAGACACAGTCATCAAACTTCTGCCGTTTGAGCACAGCAATCTTGTTCTTCCTGTTTCGCTGTCATCTTCACAGCTGACCGACATGGAGAAATAAAACGATGCACTCAGAATTACATTCTGTACAATTGAGGAACCTAATATAAAATAGTTACATAAAAGGAGAACAAATAGAAGTCAAGAATACAGTAAAAAGTTGTTTTCGACAAAAGAGATGCAACTAATGTGGGGGTTTTGTTGATCAGTATTTATTCTGTTGGTTCCTGAAGCATCACGCTGTCAGTCAGACCTGCATGTTTATCAAAACTGTTGCTTTGATTCCATCAAATTCACTGCAAATAGTTATTTTGTCAGAACTTGTGTCTGTGTGTCTATAAGTCTGTCTGAGGGTTCTTGAACTCACCACGTTCACGTAGGACGACGCAGACAGGCATGCATGCAGACCGCTATAGGCTGAAGTGAGACGCCTTCATGTCCGCCCCTTTACGATATTATTTTTCGTTAATTATTGCAAGTTTATGGTAAATAATATAAATGAATTCATGAAATGGGTTTATTTCAAGCAATCAGGTAATATTACACAAAATAACATCTTACATAATCAATCACAAGTTGGTCGCTTGAAAGTGAGTGGTAGGAAGCAAACTTATATAATCCTACCCCGGTTCCACTTTACCATTTTCTTTACATGATATATCAATATCTGGTTCAGGACTTAATATCCCTACAATCATAGATTCAGGTTATTAAGGATCCTTAAGATCAGGGATGTAACTACAGTTTATTTTTTCATTGGACTTGTCTTGGATTCATATCAAAGCTCAGCAAGTGTTGAATGTCGGTTCTATTTTAGTCTCCGTTTAGCCACTCGTGTTTCATCGAGAGTAGCTAAAGCTACGGGCTGCTAATATTCATTATTCTTTCTTTTTGGTGCTTGTAAAAAGGAAGAAAAAGCGGTTTGAGGTTGGGACAGCTGGTGACTGTTTTAATAATGGGTCAAAAGGAATAACAGACCCATTCCCAGAGTTGTGTTTGATCAACACCGGAACCCAATGCAAAGCAGGACAGGGGACGTGACAGTTCCACGCGTAAAGGTGATGTGAGGCCTCAGCAACGCCCTCATCACCCTCAGAATAAAATCTATTAAAAAAAATTTTGGGCCCTGCTGGTGACCTGCTCAGCACCAAACAGTAGGTGGGATAGGCTCCAGCAACCCCGTGACCCTGAAAGGGATTAATAGGTGTGTTAAGAAGATGGATGGTTAGAAAATGTTGAATTCATACATTTATGTTTCAACAGGAACAGTTTATTCCTAAAGCCAGGGCGGATAAACAAAATGAAAAATTTGTTTGTTTTTTGTTCTTTAATTATTCAAACTGATTCACAGAAAAAAACACAAGAAATTATGTTGGTAGAATCCAAAGATAATGAGGTGTTTGTCTTCTCTCATCCATGGTTTAGCGTTTGGCAGATGTGTAATCTGATAGTTTTTGAAGTTTACAGCGTTTCTTCCGAGAACTCAATCTTCTTCAAACCTGGCTCCATCGTGTTCTCACCTCAATCAACTGAGACGGACAGTTTCCTGTGTGCCTTCATGCTAACAATCGGGTCAACACTGACACAAAAAATGTCTGCCAGATAAGCACTGTTCAAGTAAAAAAAAAAAAACAAGCAATCTGCCATCTCACCAAGACAACAACTTTGAAATATCAAAGCTGTTTTTTGTCCATCTGCTGCCAAACGCCACCTAAAATCCAAGAAAAGCTTTAATCATTGCACACGCCTAAGCCGAGCAGGACGTTTGATAAGAGCGGACTGGAAAAACTAATTAGGAGTAGAGTTAGTCAAACTTAAGAAAATGTTGCTTTGTTGTTACACACTGGGAACTAGTGGTGAGCCATGGATTTGGTGCATTCAAAAAAGCCCTTCTCCCTTCTATCTATATTAGTGTTCCTCACAATATTAGCAATAAATCAAAACAAAACCTGAATAATCAAAAATGCAGTTTCTGACGATCACTTTGCTACATATCTAAGCAACCTGACACACCACTGCGGGACATATTAGAAACTGGGCTCACACAATCCAGCTAATCAACAATTACTATAGCCGGGTAAGCTGCAAAATAACCAAGACATTAGTTCTCGAGGAACAGGGTTAGAAACGCTGGATATAGAGGGCTGCATATCAGCACAAAGCTGCTTTTCTCCGCTTCAGAATCCGCTGGAATTACAATAATTATGTGAACGGTTGAAAAGTTGCAGTAATTTAAAGAACGTCAAGCCTGGAGCTAAAGTGTTAAAGAGTTAAGAGGATGGTTCTGCAAAAAAGAAAAAAAAATCTAAAGTCACTTATTTTAACCCTTGTGCTACCTTTGGCTTGTTTACATTAAAAGTGGGGTCATCTGGACCCCTTAAGAGAGCGCACTGAACATTTTTTTTAAGGATTTCTTATCTTCACTGGTGTCTGTGGCAGACAAGAAATCCTGTCCACCATTTATCATGGGAGGGGTTAAACATCATCTGGACCCCATAAGAGAGCAGGAGGGTTAATAGAGTCCTACATAACTTTGATCGAGGATTAACACAGATAACCGTTCACCTCTTAACAGATATTATTGTACAGAATTGTCTGAAATTGTAAAAATTAGTCTCAAAAACAGCTAAGCAGAAAGTATTGGTTTATAGTAAAATAGATTTAAATATTTAGGGTTTTTACTTTTATAATCGTTTACTTCAAATAAACTGTATGAAAACACAAACTTAGGAATAAAAAAATTGAAATTAAATAAACAATGTTGCATTTCTGCTTTATATAGCCAGCTAAATCAAAACACAAATTGTGATCTTTTTATATTTTAAAAGATTCAGTCATGGATCCCATTGAGATAACAGTGTTAGGCTTATACATACAACCGGCCACGTCCCACATGCATCAACAGGAAAAATTATAATTAATTTATGCAAAAGGAAAAAAAAAGCTCTGGAAGTCACAACAAGTAGAAGAGAATTCCCCAAAATAACCGGTATGTGAAGCAGACAGCTCAGTGGTTTCCATGGTGGACAAAAAAAAAAAACAGACTTTCTCAATGAGGTGACAGAACTAAAAGAAGAACTTTTCCTGTGCTGAAAGCAGCAATACATGTGTGAAGTAGAAGTGAGCAGCGGCTGAGGCGTCCATGGTTTTGTTCTAAAACATTTGAAGTGATCCAAAAGTTTCTGGGTGTGAACAAGAAGCCCAAGTTTGGACCGGTCACCTCGATAGTTTACTTCTCCTAAGCGTTTTGCCATAAAAGGAGAGAAGGGGCTTAACATAGACTAAGAGAGAAAAACTGACTTTTTTTTCTTTTTTTCACCGTTAAAGTCAGAGGACACCTGTAACACCTCCCCCACCCAACAAGTCACCGTCTGTCACTCATTCAAATGTTGCAGTGAAACACTGTAATGACACAGCTTATAATACGCCTGCCATTGTTTGCAACAAGGTGCAAACTCTTCACAACACTCATGCAAGACGCCGCCCAGCCGTCTGAGCCACACCCACCTGAAGAACATGGACCAAAGGTGGGAACCCCACCCTAATCCACTGATAAGAGGAAAAAAAAAAGTTAAAATAGAAGGTATTAGATTAAAGCGGTGAGTCTACACAGTTCACCCAATCCTACGGTCTTTATCTTTATTAACTATAGCTGAGATTCTCCTGAACTTTATCCCCACAGGTGTGCCTCACTTCACACTTAAACATATGGAGCAGCATAAGCCACATCGACTTGGTGCTAACGACCGACCAAGAACTCGTTTCCTCCTCATGCAGGTTTCTCACTGTCGCTTAAATATTTGACAACTGTGGCGCTCCGTCTCCAGCAGCTGAGAAGCAGATGGGTCGAGAGGTTCATTGGCAGATTGTGCCGCTGAGAGCGTCTCCGCGAGCGTGACAGCACACACGGCCGTGACCTATCGGGCCTCCAGGGAGGCTGCAGCTACACCGAAAGATGCCAAGGAGGAGGGAGCGGGAAAGAGGAAGTGCTGCCTGAGCCGAGGAGTGTCCGGCGGACTGTGCTGCAGCAATGCAGCTGTGGGAGGGAAACGGAAAGAGGACAAAGGAGGGGAACCGCCATAACCCCTAATAATGTTCTAATTTGTTTTTATGCAGCTGTATTTCTTTCTTTTGTTGCTTTCAGGGCAGGACTATCATCAGGTTACAGCTGAAGCGAATCAGAGGCACTCCCTGCTGAGCCTGTTGTGTCTCCTCCCTCCTCTTCCCTCTGAACAAACAGCTCTCTCTGGAGAAAGCATGTAAGGGGGGGAGACTCCCTGGGACCAGATTCCCATCGGTTGTTTTACTGTCAAGAACGAGGCCTTGAACCTTCAGCAGATGTTTATGCTCCAACATTTTCTTTAACCTTTACTCTCTGACTGTCTCTCACACTGCAGGAGAAGTAAACACTGGAAAAGCTCTAACCCAGGGGTGGCCTTCTCCATTTCCCCCAAAATACCAGCATAAACAAACCCCACTGAACATGCACGGCCTCCTGTAAGACGAGCGCAGGAGAGGATGGGCTAATGCGGCGCGTCCAAAGCAAGGCTGGCCAGCACTCACGAGAACAAATATCCTGTTCTCATTATAACATTTGCAGCTGGCACAGGTTTGACGCTGGACCATTTCCCGGAGAGAGAAAAAAAAATGCACCCTTAACCTTGAGCCGATCTTTTTAACTTAACGTCCAAGTTTTATTGGATTGTAGCCGCTCACAGGAATTCTAAATGCAAAGAGGGCGCTCCGACAGAGTAGGGGACATTAAGGTATGGCTGCAGCGGGGTTTGTTAGGACGACACGCCTTCAAAAAAAAAAAAAAAAGTTCAACAGAATAGAGCTAATCTTGAAGTTAAGCCTCATCAAGAAAAGCAGGTTTTAGTTTTAACATAAAGAAAAGACATCGTAATAAACAAAAAATCGTTTGGGAAACAAATCTAGAAGATGCTGGTTCATTATATACTGGTGATAAAACGAGCAAAAGCTCCAAAACGACAACACTTTGTGTCAAAACAGTTTTTAAAATAATTAAATATGAAACTCATGACCCCGGAAATAAAACAGGAAATGATCAGAGAGCTTCAACCTATAACAGAAAAGAAGAAATCAACTGGTTTTCTGCACAGTAACAAACCAAAACAATAGATTTTATTTCAACCATTCACTTTTTCATTATTGTGATTTTATCTCAAAAGCAAGAATGGGGAGGGCTAGCTCTTCTTAATACATTTAATTAGCGATGTCTTCATCAAAGTGCTTTAGTCCAGCGACTTCATTGACCTTCAAAGGCTTCCCCCAAAAACACAGCTCACTGGAAATCACCCATGAGACGAAATGAAAAGACAAGAGAATCTGTAACCCCCTCCACCCGCGAGCACCAATCAGAAACTCATCTGACATGATACATCCAAATTACATTTAGATCACAGATGGATTTTCTTTCTCTCAGCATCTCCGAGGCGACGATGGAACAATGATGGGTACTGAAACATTTCAGGGAGCTTTCTAAAGGATCCAATATTCTGCTGGTCCACGTTCATCCATAACACAATCACTAAAACCTCATGGAGATAGCAGAATTTTCTCCACTGACCTTTTAGAAATGACTCCAGAAATAAAGCAATGAAAGGGTCAAACAGATCATACAGCCGGAGCTCGTTGCTGTCAGGTGCTGCTCATAGATGCAGAACTGAAATATGGATTTCCTCAAGTTGTCGTAAAGTGGCACAGGAATCAATAAAAAAGAGCGATCCGATGGGTTTTACTTTAAAGGCTTCTAAGACACGTGCAGAAACACTGACCTGTGGAGACAGGGCAGTAATGGGCTGGGTGAAGAGTGTGGAGTGGGCGGCTGACCGTAGGCCATGAGCTCTCCTGACGCTCTGACGGCTGAAGGGAGCGGGCAGGAGCTCCTGCTGAAGGAAAAACACAAAAAAAACACAGATTCGAGTTTGGTAAAAACAAGGTATAACTAGAAAAGTCAAGGTAAATGCTAGTGAGAATGCTTTTTGCTGAAAGTAGTCGGTGAAGCTTTTTGCTATAAATGGTGGCGCAATTTACTTCAATTGCTGTAGGGATTTGTGAAAATGCAAAAGCTTTTTTCAAAAAGTTAAATTTGCTAAAATATATATTCAAATAGCTTAAAAATTTCCTAATATAAGCCAATTTAGCAAAATTATTTAGTGTGTAGCTTAAATATAAGCTAAACTCCAAATTAGCTAAAAAAAATAGCTTGCTGCTTAAATACAGTACTAGCGAAACTCCAGATTAGCCTAAAATTCCTCAGTAAAATAAATTATTAAAATACAGGCTAAACTCTAAATTATCCTGCAAAAACTTCAGTAGAAAACAAATTAGCTAAAAACATTAGCATGTTGCAAAAATATTAGCAAAACTCAAAATTAGCATAAAAAATCCTCAAAAGATGCCAAATTAGCCAAAAAGGCTAGCACATTGCTTAAATACTAGCTAAACTCCAAAACAGCCTAAAATTCCTCAGTAAACAAAATTAGTCAAAAAAGTTAGCCTTTTGCTAAAATAGACTCTAAATTAAATGATAAAAACTTCAGTAGATAACAAATTAGCTAAAAACATTAGCATGTTGCTAAAATGTTAGCTCCAATTTTTTTGAAAATTTACTAGAAAAAATGAAAACATAACCCATGAATATATTTAAAGGATTGTTGCTAATCATTTAAAATTTGAAGACTTTCTCATTCATTTCCTTTGGGTCATATTTTGTTCAATATTTCTAAAAATATAAAGTTTATGAATGAAAATACAAGCAATAATGTCCTGAACGGGCTGAAAGTTTTGATACCTAGACTGAGTGATTGAGTGATTGAGTTTTTATGTACCGACAAACGTACGCAAAGGAGAATCCCTTTGTGAATGCACAATACGCATTCACACTATTAAAGAAGCGAGCGGCATTGTTTGTGCTACCTGCCCCCTTTCGACCCATCCTCACTGGTTGAGCAGCTGCTACACTCTCCTTCAGTCCATGTCACGCTGCCCATATCAGCATGTGACAAATTTATGAAAAAAAAGTATTTTAATAGGCGGCTTTTCTGTTAGTTTTATCCCTATAGCAGGTCGCATTTATGGTCGCCTGGGGGTGACGAACAGATCTACGTCATTTTTAGAAGAATCTGAAAATTTTTGGATTTCCTTGGCAATCGGGGTTTTTTTGTTAACTACACCCACATTCTTAACAACAAAAACAGGCGTCACATTAAAAAAAAAAGCATAATCTGGATTAAGCAAACTGAGCTAAAAAAATGTTTACATTTGTCTTTACTTCCGTTTATAGGATGTGGTAAATAACCAGGGTGTGCAGGACGACAGGAAGTAAGAAAACATCTACCTTTCTTTTAGAGAATCTGCCAATCAGCCTCTGCAACTGAGATGAAGGATATGAAAGATGACAAGCCTAACACCTGGATCAAGCAGCTCTTTCCTTCATCTATGACTTTTTACTTCAATCTTTGCACAAAATCTAACTTTTTTGTGCTGGTTTTGAGGAAAATGAAGCTCCCAAATAGGCTGATTAGATGGAGGCAAAGGCAAGCATGCATAAAAGGGTTCAGCTTCAATATGTCTGGTTTCTCTGTACAGTTGGATGGAACTAAAATCAGCAGGAGGACTTGATCTGTGCACACACACCACCTTTGCTCCTCATTCACAACTCACTGGAGACCTGTGTTTGGTGACTGGCTTGATGTCTGGGGACTCTGATAACTGGCAATTCTATCAGACAAGCAGCTTCATATTTAAACCCCTCACCAAACAGCTCTTTGATAAGTAATCAGGAACGGTCAGGCAGGACAACCTTTAAAAACATATACTATTAGTACATTTTACAAGCCAAACTGCTAAAAAGCTGCATTACCAGCGATAATGCTAGTGTGAATGTTTTTTGATGAAAGTAGTTGCGGAAGATAGTGAAGCTTTCTGATGAAAATGGTGACACCATTTACTTTAACGACTGAAGAGGTTTGCTGAAAATGCAAAAGACATTTGCAAAATGTTAAATTTTATTAAAGAACTATGAAAGAGGGCTGAAATTGACCTAAATTCCTGAACATTTTGTAGTAAAATTGCTTAAAAATGCCTAATACATGCCAGTTTCACAAAAAATATTTAGTATGTAGCTTAAATATGAGCCCAAAACACTTTAGTAGGCAAGGCATCTAGTAGATACCAAATTAGGT
>NC_050526.1:25841461-25877863 GCF_002922805.2 Oryzias melastigma
TAGTTCGTTGCTTAAATACTAGCTAAACTCTAAAATAGCCTAAAATTACTTAGTAACCTCAATTAGTCAAAATGTTAGCCTGTTGCTAAAATAGAAACTAAACTCTAAATTAGCCTAAAAACCCCAGATAATAAATTAGCCAAAAACGTTAGCATGTTGCTAAAATATTAGCTAAGCTCCAAATTAGCATAACAAACCTCAGTAGATGTCAAATTAGCCAAAAGGGCTCACACATTGCTTTTGCCTGAGCATCACTGCAACACCAAGATTGAGTCTTCTTCTCTATTACCAGGTTAAATGCACTACTTCCATTCCTGCATCGAACTTTCATCCCGAATTCACAGGAAAAAAATCAGTTTTCATGATATATTTCTCATAACACTTCAAACAAAGAGGCTGTAGTTCAAGAACAAAATAGCTAGAATCGAGAAAGAGTCCATCATCTGTAAATTGACTTTTCAAGCAGCTTTAAAACTAATGCAGTGAAACATTAAACTAGGTTTTTTTTAACCATTCTGCTGTTTAAGCACCAATTTGAGCTCAAATCCTGTGCAGGTTTATGTAATAATACATAAAGAGAACTGATAAATTAAGTGTGTGTTAAATTTCAGATGTATGGTTTTCCATTAAAGCTGCGTCGCGGTGAAGCTCCTGCCGGCGTTCGGCTGCGGCAATGAAACTGCTCTTAGTATTACGGCTGCAAAACAAGCAGAACTAATCGTCAGAGGCAAAGCAGAGGACAGATAATGAAGCCGACTCTCCATTGTTCATAACTGCATTTGACACAGTCTTCAGAGTTCAAACCAAATCACACCATTAAGTTGCCAAGAAGGTCAATTTTAACAGCTGACCACCTGGTACGGAGACGAAGCAGCGACACCTCAGCCGAGTATGATATCACAGGAGTTTCACAGACACGTCCTCCACATTAAGATAGGCAATGGACCGTGGTACTGAGACAGCGTGCTGTAGTGGGATTATTGGCTCTTCCTTATCTGTGACAGGCCAGGCATGCAGCACCAACTCATAGGAAGGGTCTCCAGGGTCTGCTGTCTGTCCACAAACTGACAGGAGAGTCTCTCCTGATCTGTTGAGTTTCCCGCTGTGAAACACGTCTTATTGTCTGCAGCCTGTTGGTTCTGATTGAAGACATTTGGTTTGAATGAGAAACAATCTGCCTTCAGACAATTCGATACATAATACAAGTAAAATATTATTTTTAAATGGCAGCAATTTTGCAAAAAATGCGATTTTTGATGCCCGCACTGCAAAGTTTTGATTCTTGCAAAAATGTAAAATCGTATTTTTTGACATATTTTACCAGGTTGTGTTAACTTCTCTTTGCCCTACAACTTAACCAGTTTTACTCAAAATGACCAAAGTCAATAGTTATTTGTCTTATTTAGAGGCAGGATCTATAAATAAATAAATTATTATTAAAATGAGTCATTTTGCTCCAAACTTTTAACAACAAAAAATCTCGATTTAAGATTCATAAAACCTTAAATTTCAAAGAAACGTTGGTTTAATTTTAAGGATGTTATTTTAAAGTTCAATTAAAGTTAGACTGAGATTCATTTTCATTATTTTGGAAATAAACATTAGATTAGAATAAGTGCCACTTTAAGACTGTATGAGGATTTATTAAAATGGGCCAACTTGAATGAAGATGGTACTTTGTTCACATTTTGTTCTAAAAAGGAAACATTTCCACTTATTACATTTATTTTTTGTTATTGTAATCAAAATGAACGACTCCAAACTACTAAAAACTCAAAAAAGACAAACTGTTTCATAAAACTAGCAAAAAATACTGCATGAACAGAAAATGTTGCTACTTTCAAGTGATATTCTTCTTAACATTAGTTTTACATAGTTTTAGGCTACCTTTTTTGTCAATAATGCGGACGAAAATCCCAATATGAGGCAGTGTCTGGTAAACGGTCACTTCACAACGCCATCAGGCTTGCCGCCCAGAGAGCACAAAGAGATGGGCAGCTCTGTCTATTTCTGCTGATTAGATCGCCACAGACAACAGCTGTTCTCTCTAGATACTACCAAGCAACGAGAGTCAACACATGAGGTTTGCAAACACTCTATACAGTGTACCCCAACCGGTTAAATCCTCCTTTAGAAAAACCTTTTAGTCCTCCAGAAAACCAAAATAGACACAAAGGAGTGACAAGAAAGATTTGTTTTATCAAATGACTCCAAATTAAGTTTAAAATAGACTTTATGAGTATTTCTTTATTCAAATTGTTGTCGATTAGGAGCAGATGAAAAAAATCAGTTAGAAAAAGATCATACTAGGGACTTAGAAAATACGCCAAGTGTCCAAAAGCTTCCTGCTCCACTCCATTCTGATGCATCCACTTGTAGATGACTAAACCAATAAACGTCTTTGTTTTCCTTATATCAGACTCAAAACTGTACGGCTGGAAAGCTCCAATATTCTTTTTTCAACAGACTTAATTGATTTGGGGAAATTGGAACGTTTATTTTGACTCAAAATGTACCTTTAATTAAACTAATTTTTCTTAAATTGTATAATTCTGTTCCTAATTTAAGGAATTTATGATCTCAAAACAGAGACAGTTGTAGCATTGTTTTAGAATTCAAAACAGGATATATTTAAGGTGGAAAATGTTTATAAATATAATATTGCTGTATATTGTAAAGGCATAAAACTCTTTTTTTTTGCCCAAGACACTTCATTAAGATGCATTTCCAGTTACCAAAGCAATAGAACTAAATGTGAGTTTTTATAACAAGCTTTGACATTTTATTTTGTCTTAAAAGAGCAGCCCATCACATCTTATTTTAATAAATCTTACCAAACAAATTCTACTAGCTTCATTTTTTTCCACTTATAGGGGAAAAAAAATTGTTCATTTACTTGTTGTAGAAGGACATTTTTTCCAATAAATTTTTGGTTTTATGCTTATTTTACTAAAAAAAATAATAATAATAATTTCTAGATAGTTGATGTGCTATAGGCTGATTTTACTCCAGATTATTTATAGAACCACAATTATTTCTATTCAGGGAAAACATTTGCTTTAAAATGTGAAGTAAATAATTATTTTGTCAAATAAGTTTAATACAAACACAAGATTTAAATTCAGTAATGCAATCTTAATGTAATATTTTTAAGAACAATATATATTTTTTGTTTTTCTTAAATGTTAAACGTTGTGTCTGTTCACCTTTGGAACAAACATAACTGCACTAATAAGCCTCTCCTGGGCTAACACCTGCAGGTGTTTTTCCAGTGTGAGTGTTTGACCACTGAGCTCTAACTGCTCCACAGTGTTGTATCCTGGGGTGTTTACATGACCACATCATGCTGTCCCCCCCTGCTCTCCTAATGAAGGAGTTTGCAGCTTGGATTCCTGGAAACGACCCATCAGCAATGTCCAGCAGACTCAGATGACTGGCTAATGGTTGATCTTGGAAGTCACTAATGCCTTCCAACGGGGCCCTCTGTGCTAAAATAACATCATGGGGGCCTCTTCAGTCAGGTCAGAGTCTGGTTATGCTGTTGAAGTCCCACTCCAGTCATCTTTTGATCCGTTTTAAAAGAGGTAATTTAATTATGAATATATTGTTTAGCTAAAATCAAAATTCTAGTGATGTTTTCTAGGACATAGTTTCTGCAGAGCGACAAGAGTTAATTACAAATCCCCCCCCTGAATTGAGGGGGAGCATTTGGCTTGGATTAACCTATCCCTTCCTGGTGCTGAGAGCTCTCTGTTTACAGGCTAGCTTACAGCCCCTCACACCCTCAACCTAACATGACAGAGGAAACAAAAATGGAGCCTTTTGAGTTTTGATCCAGATGCAAGCTCAGAGGAGAAAAAACACAACATTCATGGATCTAGACGTCAACAAGTGGATACATCAGAATGATGTAATCCTTATTTTCTTGATATATGTCCTTATTTTTTAGGAAAAAAGTTAAAATAAATGTTGGTAAAAGTTCAATTCATGATGCTTCATTAATTTAAAAATCTTCAATGGTAGTGCTATGCTAAACAAAACCCCTGACCTGGTTTTTTTTTTGGCTTTAAACATGGTTGTTTTAACATTTTGCTGTCCTGTTTCCACCTGTCTTTCACAGTCGCTCCATATTTTCAGGGTCACTGTGGGGTGAAGCCTGTCCAAGCTGTCATGTCCACAGAAGCTGAGCAGAACCGCTCCCCGGCCGATTACTGAGACAAACAGTCATTCACTCTCACCTAGCTGCTGTTTAATTAACCCCATTCGTTCGTCTGCCGGGGTAGTATTACCTGCCACCTTTAAAGGATCCTTTTATTTACCATCCCTTTATACACTCCGGTTAAAAAGTATTTCCAGAATTGCATGCTGTTCCATGAGTTGGCTCGAGGTTGTCT
Organism: Oryzias melastigma; assembly: GCF_002922805.2. NCBI lineage: Eukaryota > Metazoa > Chordata > Actinopteri > Beloniformes > Adrianichthyidae > Oryzias > Oryzias melastigma. Next base: position 25,845,856 of record NC_050526.1, read on the forward strand.
GGTTAAATAAAGGTTAAATTAAAAAAATAAACCAACATTTCAGGGTGAAGGATTTTCTGGAATGATCTGCTCTGAATATTTATATGGTTTATTATTGGAGTTGTTGAAGAGGAGGTTGTCGCGGGTTAGAAATCCGACCCCAACAGCAGATGGTGAGCGAACCGAGTCCTAAAAAGGGCCGGGCTGCCGTAGATCACGACTCAATTTTTAAGCCTGCCCTCCCGTGGCCTCACGTCTGATTAATACTGCATGTCCAGTATATAAAAAGAACAAAGGCTGTTGTTTAATATCTGCTCTGGTATATGAACCGTTTCAAAACGACTGCACAAAAGCGATCAATTATTGCAGCGTTTACATCATTCAAACTCCCATCTGCTGCCAGAATCTCTCCTCGGGTTCTCCTGCATTCAACCTCCTGGTAACCCAAGTGCTGGTTGGAGACGGAGAGGAAGCCCTGGGGAGAGCGGGCGATGGCTGGTCACTGAAAGGAAAGATGAAGAGACCGAGATGGGAGACGAGAAGGAGGAGATAAATGAAATTTCCAACACATTAAGCACACCCAGAGCCACCCACTGCCTGCACATGGGGGGAGTGCTGCTGACTGACTGCAAGCCAATTACATTATTTTATAGCTATAAAGGAGAGATTGATCTGTGGGGGTGTCCTGATCCTCCACTGATGATAGACTGACATGACCAGAGGCTCAAGGATAGATAGAAAATAACCTAATCAGGTGATCAGGCTGATGTGACAGAACCAAACACACCACTTCATAACAGGACTCTGCATGGCAGTACGCTCAAGGACATGCTGACAACGCTCTCTGGACGTCTGCTGTGCTGCAGGGCAGCCCAGAAACCCCGCAGGACCAATGCAAATATTTGCACCAGCGAAAAAAACAGAAACATGTTCCATTTTTTTCCTCTGAAACAGAAAGGAGGTGGAAGGATGGGAATTCTAATGAGACAATATGTTTCTTAATTACTGCTCACACTTTTGTCCAACTAGGGAGCAGATGGAGCGATGGCTCATTACAGGTACTGAGGAGCTCACAGAGCCTGTAGTGGAGGAGGATCCGTCTTCAAATCTTCAAAAAAAATACCTAGTTTATTAAGGACGGACACAAATTTAAAAAGCATCCAATAGAACTCAAATACCCAAACTTAATTATTTAACATAGTTTTTATTTATTTCACAGAAACTGAGACAAACGCGGTTTTATAAATTGTCCCTGAGATACTGAAGCACACATCAGTACCTTGAAGAAGTCATTACCTTTGACCTTATCGGGTCCTCACATTACTGTGATGGCTTTTGACCCACTTTTCTGAAAAGTGTTGCTGTAAAAAATGGTTCCTATATTTTCTCAGGAATCTCTTCAGCGCTGCTCGGGTTCTGCAGCAGTTCTGTCAAAATGAAATCTGGACTCTGCGATATTTCTCTCCTCTCAGGCGTTATGTCATGGTCTGACGATGGAGTATTAGGGCCATCACATGAGAAAAAAATAAAATAACTGTGTGAGAATAAAGTAATAAAATTATGAGGAAAAAAAATCATAAAATAATAACAGTAAGTCAGTAAAAAAAAAAAGTTTAAATTTGGTAAGAATGAAGTCACAAACTCATTTTTGAAAAAATAATATTTCAACTGAATAAAGTTGTACAATTATGAAAAAAAATTACAAAATTTTACAAAAATAAAAGCATACGATTATCAGGAAAAAATTGTACATGAATAAAGTTGTGCAAACATTAAAAAAGTTACAATTTTAGGAGAATAACTTCAAACAATTGTATAAAAAAAGTCCAAATTTTGTTAGAATGAAGTCATACAATTCTTAGGATAAAGTTTAAAGTTTAACAGAATAAAATACAACTATTTTTTAAAAGTGAACATTTTTTGGAGAATAAAGTCATAAAATTAATAGAAAAAGTTCAAATTGAATTAGATTAAATAGACAAAATCATGAGGGGGGGGGGAATTAAAAGTTACAAAAATAAAGTCATCTAAATATATATATATAAAAAAAAACATTTTAAATTTTACAAGAAGTTGTAAAATTATAAAGAAAAAAAATCAAAATTTTACAGGAATGGATTTATACAAATATTAGAAAAAAAGTTATACACTTTGCAAGAGTAAAGTTGTACAACTTTGAGGAAAAAAGTCACAACTTAACGGGAATGAAATTGTAAATTTGATTTTTAAAAAGTCATAGAAAAAAATGTAAAGAAATAAAGTCATACTTTTTAAAAATAAAAGTTGTACTTGGATGAAAATAAAGTTGTACATTGACTAAAAAGCTGAGTCAGTGAGATTCTTCAGCAGAGTGACGTCCAGACGCTTTCCGAGAAATGTTTCAACAGAAATTAAAAAGTTAATGTCCCATGTTCTTTAAAGGCTAAATGTAACAGCTTTTTTTTTTTAAATGAAAACTTTTTACTTGTAAACTTGTGACTTTTTGAAGCATACATTACGGCTTTATTCTCGTAAATGTTTTTTCATTATTGTTCACTTTTTTCCCAGAATTGTATGACTTTATTCTTGTAATATTTTGACTTTATTTTCATAATTGTTTGTCTTTCTTCTCGTGTTTGTTTCTTTTTCTTTTATTTTTTTTTTGTGGCCCTAATACTCCATTGTGTTGTCCTGCTTTTAAGGACAATTAAGTATTAGTTGACAGATAAATAACCTCACGTTTATTTCCACAACAGGTGAAGCCATGAGGACAAGAGGTCATCTCCACTGCTCCAAGACATCAATAAGTCCTCAGAAGAAGACTAAAATGAACGAGCATTACAAGTATTTGTAGAGATCAGCAACACTGTTGTTTTGTGTTGAGATAACACAACAAGCCCAATCATAACGCTTCCACCCACATGCCAGACAGTTAACATTTGTTTTAAAGTCTGGCAATGCAAGTTTGAGGAGTTGGCAGGAAGTCTGCCATTTCTTTGTTTGAGATCATAAAATAAACCAGTTTTTAAACTTGTCTCCAAAAAGATCTCATTCCAGAGGTTTGGTGGGTACGCTTTATCAACCTCACCTAACAAGTTTTTAACGCTTCTTTCCATTCAAACTACCAAATACACCGTTCCTAAATGGAATAGGGTCAAAAGCAAATCCCCAAAATCATTTTGAAAAGAGAAATGCTATGTAGATGTGGACAAGGCTGACAATCAGCAGAGAGTAAACACGTGGGTGTGAGGCGGAGGAAGAGCGGGCACGAGTCTGAGCGGCGTGGTGAGCAAGCATTAGTGCATCACAGAGGAGCTCTGCAGCTCAGCATACAGTAACTCTAGCCCTCCACATCCATCTCTTTATCCCGGACCTGTCACTTGTCTCTGGTGGATTTGAGGCATACATGGGACAGGTGCAGCAGCTTTCAAAAACAAGGTTGTCACGCTGTTTTTCTCACCTTTAACCTCCAGAGCTGCTGAAAGGCGAGCGGCCAGCCTTAAATGCATTCCAGTTTAGCACGTTTTGCAAACCTGGACATGATTTTGCCCAAACCAGATTAATTTGACAAAAACAAAAGTTGTCTCTAATTAATCTTTATTTGGGATGATGAAGTAGGTTAACATTTACAATAACAAAAGCAATAAAACAGCTAACGCATTTAGCAATCCTTCATAATCAGGCTTTTTTGACAGAATAAATCAATAATATAAAAAAAAAAAATCTAAGCTAAGTGATTTTGCTTGTTAAAAGGCGACGGGCCCACCCACAACCTCCACCCACAACGCTCGACTGAAGGACTTAAAAAGGTGTCCTTCAGCTTATTATAGCTGCCTTCAGCTGTGGCCTTATGTGGTAAATGTGTCTATTATTATTAAATATATATATATTCCTGCTGCACAGGCTCATCTTTGTGGAGCATTACAAAAGCAACTAAGCTCCTGACAGGTTTTGAAATCTAACAAAAAGGAAAAAAATGGGAGAAAAATGGAAATGAGAAAACAAATCCATAAACAAGCAGTGGATACAGCAGCACAGACTGTCAAGCTTTTACTGAAAGGCCTGTGATGTCTTTATGAAATATTTTCAGCAACATTACAAGAGTTAATTCAAATCATTCCAAAAGGTAAAACTTGTGCATTAAATAAATATGGATAAATATTATGATTTTAGGCCCTTTATATCTGTATAAATAACATTTTTTATAAAAAAAATGAAGTTGAAACAGAAATGTGGGTCAAATAAAGTAAAACTAAATGCATTATTAATTTTTTTTATTTTGTGGCTTTGACACTGCATTGTTTTTATAGATTTAAAAATGTGCAAACATTTCTAGACAAACTGCTGTTAGTGAAAACTTAAATACAGGAAAGTGAAAAGTGCATTTGGGTTTTCAATCCGAGTTTGCATCTGCGAGGTGAATTTTTGGGCTAGATCTTGCAAGATAAGATTAATGGATGCACTATTCTTCATAGGTAACAGACTGCGAGATGGATAACCTTCAGTCCTCTGTTGGAAAAGGACATTCTCCCGGTGCCAAGTGTTGCCGGGGCAACAGCAGCACCTGGACTTCTACAAAGCTCCTGTACATCTGCTTCTGATCTTATCAGAAAAAAAAAAATCCCTCCCAGTTTACCACGTCAACCCTGTGGCCTGGATTTACAGGAAGAGGAATTTCTGACAGATTTCAGAACCAGTGAAACCCGTGGACTTACAAGACAGCTCAATACATTTTTAGTTTTAGAAAAACTGCCCAAGGCTTTAGAAAGAGAGCGACCACCGAGCTGCTGTGAGCTCCTCTTACAAATCAAATCAGGAGACACTCCTAACCTCCTTTTCCACTCTCACAATCTCCTTTTATCCATGTTCTATACATCCAGTTTACCTGAAATGTGGGAATGTCTCCGGGTTGCCCCGAGGAGACTTGTGGGTAAGGTGAAGAACCTGACAAGCTCGTGTTAAAAGATCGCCTAAAAGTGTTTCTCCTGCTCCGGTCCTCCGCCTCCTCCCCGCTTAACTTTTTCCTTCAAGAAAAAGTGAGGCGTCTGTCTGACTGAACCAAGAGCACATGCTCCCCACTGCAGAGGCTGCAGGGGGAGGAAAAAACTGTCATATCTGTGCAAGTTAGATTACAGCTCCACTGGAGATGACCGGACAGGTGAAACTTTAAAGTCTCACAACCAAAAACACCTGTATGGTTTTGTAGAACATAGTTTCTGCAGAGCGGCAGTAGTTCATTAGAAACTCGCCTCAGAGTTGTGGGCATCTTTCAAATGATTGGCACTTCTGTGAAATAAAAAAAAAACATTACCCATACATCCCTACCAAATTCAAGTCCCTGTTTGGTCAAAGTTCAACTGGTTTCACTTACAACACGTGTCTTGTACAAAGAGCTTGAAAACTGACTTTAAAACTTGTGTAGTGATATGTAAAATCAAGAGTTTAGCAATACTATTTTTTTAGCCTAATTTTATTTATATATGTCCATCATCAGAAAAATGCCACAAGAACATGTTTAAACACCAAAAACACCATGTTCATCAGAGAATAAAGAATTGACAGGGTCAAAGAGATTTCCTCAAACTGGGGGGGCTCACAGCGTTAATTAGAAGAGCAGCACTGGGACATTGGTTCCACTCTGTTACCATTAACAGCAGAGCAAGAAAACAGCTGAGGGAGAAACACCATCTACTGTAATTTAATATCGCTGCCACATGATGGACATGTGGCCATTAAATACCTCAAGAACAGCACGCTGAGCATGCTGTTGCAGCTACAGAGACATGCTTATACCACCTGCACAATGGCATAGGGACATAGAAATGGGTCTACTACAAGCACACCATTTAAATCTATGCTCTCCCTCTGAATGCACGCTTTGCATGTGTGAGGGGAGGAAGCACGGCTTGTTTTGCATACCGTCTGCGCATGACTGCGTGTGTGTGTGCACTATAAAAAGAAGCAGGGTGATAAATTCAGAAGTGGTGCACAGGACCTGAACATGTGAAATGGGGATACTGCTGCAGCTGGAACTGCAGCTGACTCAGACATATTCAATTGGAAAGAAACTCTCCTATTTTAGTTTGCCTTACTTAGCATGCTGGATCAAAAGTGTCCTGTCAGCTATGCAGTGATAGGACGTGATAAAACCATTAGTACCAATCAGTGGTTGAAAAGTCGAAAAGAAAAGAAAAATAGCAGGAAATTGTAAATATTCTGGAAGTAATCATATTTGTTTGGAATGACACTGATTTGTTTTTACATTTCAGATGATTTTAGTTTTCGAAATTAAGCCCCAACGTCCCCTTCCTGATGTGATACAAACCAGGAAGTAATAAATGTTGCAATCCTTCTAAAAACCACTGGGGGCGGGCGTCAGAAATGAGCAATTTACTTTTTTATGAAAATGTGTGTTTGATGTGAGGATAGATGGGGGAGGATTTTAACAGAGATAAAATGTGCACCTATTTACAGACATACTTCTTGATTAGCGGGTAGACCCACAGGGCTGCGGTGGGCAGAGTAAAACCAGCTATTGAACCCCTCCCACTTTGGTTTTCCTCTCCACAGTGCAGAATTTGATCTTTTCTATTCACCAGTATGTATTTCTACATAACGTACCAATAATTGTATTTTTTTTATATATATATATTTTCCCTGTAGTTCAAGTTATTCAAGTTATGAACTGACCAATCAGATGTCTCAATAAAAGTAGATGACCTCAAGTCCAACATTTGACAGATTCACATGTAGCCCGGATGTGGGCTTCCAACAAGCTCACTCCTGATTGATGAGAGTGGTTGCTATAGAAACAATGACTCTCAACAATTTGGACCAATCACTGCACACTGTCTGGCTCCAACATGGCAGACTCCATATCACAAATTAATTGGAGCCAGAAGCAAATCATTTTCTAAGGGTGACGTCACACTCACTCTGTTCACTTCTCACATACTGTCGTTACTTCACAAAAGGGATAATTGAAGACATTCTGAAACACATAATCAACACAAGTGTTTATAGTCAGATGTTATTAACTTTGCAAATTGATTGATTTGTTTTGGCAAATTAGAAAATGCAAAATCCTCAGAATATCACAGTTTAACAAATACTCTATTCATCTTCAGATCAACATTGTGGTATTTTCAGTGTACTTTCCCAAATTGCTGCTACATTTTATTTTTAAAATACTTTAGGTTAAAGAAGAACACTGAACCTAATAGCCAGCTACAATGTTGGCTAAATGCCAAATTAGCCTAAAAAAACTGATAAACAGCCTAAGTTAGCCAAAGCATGCAATTGAAATACAGTATTAGCTAAACTCAAAATAGTCTAAAAACAAAAAAAGTCTAAATTAGCATAAATAGCTAGCATGTACCTACAATATTAGCTAAACTCCAATTTAGCCTAAAAAACCTTAATAAACATCCAAATAGTGCAAAAAGCTGGCATGATGTCATTATAGCCCCGTGACCCCGAAAGGGACAAAGCGGTTTAGAGAACGGATGGATGGAAAATAAAGAGATGTTGTGATTTCTTTTCTTTCCCTTCGTTGTGTTGTTCTTAGTGGGTTCATCTATCCCTTTATTAACACCAGGACTCACCTCACACACCTTTCCCAGTGGAAATACACACTATCAGGTGTTTTCATTTTAAACTGTGTTGTCCTCAGGGCTCTGTATCACAGCTCCAATACTGAAAAGATTCAACTTTGATTCACAAGTTTACAATTCGATTCAATGTATGATTGTACAACGTAGAATTCATCTTCTCTGCAATAGCTCACAAACCAAGTCGGTCTCTATGGAAATACATGCTCCTTCCACCGTCTCTTTATTTATAGAATAGCAGACCATTGCTTAACTGGCAAGATGATTTACAGTAGAGTGGGGAGAAAAAAAAAAAAACATCTACCATCTTCACCTCATTTATTCCCTTTCAGCTCTGCGAGAAAATCAAATGCTTAAAATCAGCAAACAAAAAACAAATCCCTGGAGTTAGAGAAAGTCGTTTGAAAAGCTTCTGTGTAAACCGAGGCGGATGCAAATAGAAAGCAGCAAGCAGGCAGCAGGTCATCGCCGACCTTCCCTGACAGGAAGTCTTGGGACTCGCTGTTAGTTGCTTCTTGAGCTTTTGTGTGTGTGGAATAAAGATGAGAAACCACATTTAAAAACAGCTTCAATCGCCTATAAGTGTCAGAAAGCAGAGTGGACTAGCAAAGATAATAACCAGCAGTAGAGGTTTCACACCGTCCTAAAACTGACTCAGAGCAAGAGGATTAGTCCAAAGAAAAGTCATGACTTACTGTTCTGTCTGGGGGTGCAAGTATTCCTGCAATCTAACCAGAATAATCTGAGGCAAGTTACTTGGAAAATGTCTTTGGATTGAGACATGGTAGGTTTATCTTACTATAACATTAAAATAATAAAGTGTCAACAAAAAAAGATGTCCTGGATCAATTTTAGGTTAGTGATCGTTCAAAATAAACCATTATTGACTATGAATTGTATTGTTTATAATTGTAAAATATGATATGAATCGAATCGTTACAATGAATCGATACACCCCTACTCTCTTATTTCAATGGTAGTCTCTCGTCAGATCCATTTTTAGATTGTTTTTATAGACTAACTGAACGTGCTTTGTTCATGCAAAAATATTTTTTCTTTGATGGTCTAAGTCTATTTCACCAATGACTCATAGGAGCGGTTGTGCACTAAAATGATTCCCTCATCCTGCTCCACATTCTCAGGTGCCTTTGAGCAGAGACAATATGTAACAAATGAGCTCCCAACCAGGCTCTGCAGTTACATGAACCCCCCAAGGGTTTAAAAATTGACCAGAATGCACTTGACCATAAACTCGGGTCAAAATAAAAACACAAACATTTGTGAGACGAGATCCCTTTGCCTGCTGTGAGATATTTTTGGGGCGAGCATTTGGGTTTTGTAATTGAAAACAATCTATTTGAATCAATGGAAAGGATTCCATTAGTAACGCCACACTTCCATTAAGCAGCAGAAAATGTAATTGAGTCCAATATCAGTCACTTTTAATAGTAGTTACTGCCCAAAATATCAGCTCTACATAATATCCCATCTTCTCATTAAACGGCTCAGTTTTGCAGTATCCTCCATTTCTGATGCTTTGAGTTTAAAGCCCAGACTCTAAATTTAACTGAAATTAATAATAAGATAGTCCGTCAGTTTTCCATTCAAAACTACAGTATATAAATGTGGACCAGAGTAAAAGCAGGATAGGAAACATGTTGTTACCAGTGAAAAGCTTGTCACCAAGGAGACCTTAGACTAAATACTCGGGCTGCACAGTATGAGGAAAACTTGCAATGTGTGACATTAGAGATTAATATTGTGATGAAGATCTGACTTGCAAAACATGAACAAAGAGCAAAATAAAAAACAATCAAGTCATCATTTTATTTTCACTGAAACAGTTTTAAATTAAATAAAAGTAAACTTAAATTTTACTGCAAGCTCTCAAAATATAAGACAAGTAAGAACTTGTAAGTCAGGAAATACACCAAAGAACAATTTTCTACATTTCTGGTGGTACTGGTCAAAACTAAAACCGAAAACAATTAAAGTCTCACTTCATTCATCCTTTGATCGATTTTCAAAGAGTTCCCGGTGATCTTTTATTTACGATTGGGCCATTTTTAGACGAGCTTTAATAAATAAAGAAACTGAGTTGTTTTCCAAGACTACTAGAGCAGCAGTTCATCAAAAAGTGGCCTCTTAGTAGTGGGCAGGATCGTTGGCGCAGAGTAAGCCTTCCCTCATTCCATGGTGCAGCGGTAGGGTCGACTCCCGATTGGAATATTGCGGGTTTGATTGACGCCTTGCCCAACCATGTGTCAAAGTGACCTTGGACAAGATGCTAAACCCCAAATTGCCTCTGGTGGAACGTTGGCGCTAGTGTTTGGCAGCAAAGTGTGTGAATGTGTGTGTAAATGGGTCTGTGGCTCTAAAGGGCTTTGGGCCTTCAAGGAAGGCAGAATGGAGCTATATAAGTAAACACCATTTACCATCATCCTTTAGTTTGCACTATCACCCACTAGTTTACAGCCAATGACAAGCCCAACCTAACATTACTGATGCAACAAAAATGGCGGGAAATATTGGAGTTTTGGAATACTAAGACATAGAGTACAAGGATCTATTTGTCTAACAGAGGTTGGATCAGAATTGAGCGAAACAGAGAGCGTATGGCCCGCTGACTGTAGAACCTACGTCACTGCCACAGGCTTTTTCCAACGCCATTTTTTTGCTGCTAATGATTCACAAACATTTAAATGAAAAAAATACTCATAAATGCAATTTTTAGCTTATTTTTGATATGCTGTACACCATTAGATAAAAATTTCTAGAAGAACAACAAAGCACCATTTTCACTGGAGTGGGTCTACGAACACTAGGTGATCTGCCTTTTGTTTGTTTTTTTTTTTTAAACAAAATGGTTTCTATATCTATGCATGTGAGGGTAAAGATTTATTGAGGCTTACACAGTCTTTTGCAATAACTGTAATGCACAAGCTGATAATGCCACATTGAAAAGTTTTCAATTAATTGTCCAGGCCGACAAAATACACAGACTTGATACTAGGAGTCCACTTTTAAAACCAGCTCTGCAACTTTGTTGGCTTTCTCCATTGTGAAAACCTTTTATGCACTTGTGTCTACCATGGCACCCATACAGCCGTGGTAATTACAGAGCAAACAAGCCAGGCACTGAAACAAACCTGGGGATCGTTGAAGCTCTGGATGTGCTCCGGCCTGATCGATCTCAGTTAAATCCCACTCCTTGACTTCTGCCATGTAATGAGGCAGTCACTAGCATCCTTCATAAGATACAGACAGCTGGTGTCAGGCGGAGGGAAGGCAGCTAGTGCAAAAGAAAACTGTCACACTTGGGGTTTAGGAATTCACACAATAAACTTCAAAAGTAATTTAAGAAAGATACAGTTTTGATAATTAAAAAAAAAGAATTGATGCCACTTAGAACTAGCTCTTTGTTTTACTAAATAAATAAAATAATTGAATAAGGAAGTTTTGTTTTTTAATCAGTGTATTCTTTGAGCCTTAGTTCCAACTGTCGTTACCAGTAGATATGGGCTGTATGAGGATGAAAAAAGATCAAACCTTATACAGGTGCTACTTCTAGACAAGTAGATATGACAAAGGTTTTAATAGTTGGCTTTATTATTTTAAAAAAAGTACTCAAATACATAATAAACCCAACTAAAATAGAGTATCTTACAATATTTCTTGCTTTTCCTGAGTTACCCAACACTTTTTGTGAAAGAAATATCATTCAAGATCTAGCCACATTAAATGGAAACTTCTAGAGGCTTTTTAAGAGTCCTTGCCACAAACTGTGAAAAAGTGACACATGAATGCAAGTTCAAAAAGCCAAATTTTGACAGCAGGAACAGCCAAGAGCAGAGAACAGAGCCGAGTGTTCAGCCGCTCCAGTGAAACAAACACCACCATGGTTGGCATATTTCCCCACAAAGCTGACATGAAGAGAAAATTCCTGACAAACGCCCACTCCGTACATCCATCTCAACACAAAAAATAAACATTACAACTCCCCTCACAACTGGCACAGCCCATGTTAGTCTGGGAAGCAAACACAAGTGTGTCACCCAACAGATCAACTCTTAAATAAGTGCTGATATCCACTCAGCAGGACTGTCTCACCTGCTTCTGCTCCCTCAGAGATCAACGGGCCTTATCAAAGGAGGCATCAGCCTGCAGCCAGGACAGAAAAGATGTAACGAACTTGAAAATGTCAAGAGCTTCTTCCATTAACCCGGAAAATCGATCCCACACCAGCAGAAGAGCTACTTATCAGCCGCATAAATGCATGAATCATGGGAGGGGCATCAAGTTTGAACAAATTCCCATTTCCACAGTGCAGTGTTCGATAATTTGTGCATGTTATCTGCATCGTAAAGACCGTTTCCAAAGGGTGTTGTCCTTCTAGTTAAGCTATAACCAAACAAAGCAGAAGTTTGTGATAAAAACAAACCAAAGCACTCCTGCAAAAAGCTAGTCACTGGAATTTTATTAGACTGTTTTAACAAGTGTGAATCAGTACATTTCCATCATCATTCTTAAAATCAGACTACTTTCTTCACTTTTTATAGGAACATTGTGTGACTAAACCTCTAAATAGGAAGCAAAGATTGTGCTGTTAGTCCAAAGATGATTTCATTTGTGCTGCTGGTGACAGCTTCACTAAATGAGCAGCCAGTATCCGGTATCAGAGGTGAACCGCCGGCCGAGGGAACCCTCACTTCACAATCCCCGCATTCCGTCAGATTACTCCATTAGTGAAATAAAACTCACTCATGCATAGTGTTTCCAATTCCAATTAAGAGCTAGCTTATTTTTGACAACTCAGTCGGGTTCATCTCTCCCACTCTGGGTTTCACTTAGATGATTTCCCCGTTGCTGCTCTGCACAGACATTAGTTTTCTGAATTTACTGGAGAAACTGTAATTTCTGCTACTATAAGAGATGAACCATTTTATTTCCTTATAAATAGACACTCTGTACAAAAAGCTGACTTCAAGTTTGGCTTTCTCTAGCAGCTCAGGGAAGTTTACAATATGATCCACATATGATAATCATAGTTCAGCAAGATGTTGCAAGAATTCCATGTTTGTTTAGATTTCAGGTCCATCCATACATTTTCTAAACCCTCTGAATCCATTTAGGGTCACCAGGTTGCTGGAGCCTATCCCAGCTACTGTTGGGCGAAGGCAGAGTCCACTCTGTACTCGTCACCGGACTACCATAGGGCCGCACAATCACACACAGATTCACGCATTGGGACAATTCTGAATCATCAATGAATCAACGTGTTTTTGGACTATGGGAGGAAGCTGTAGAAAACTCACAAATATGGAAACTCTACACTGCAATGACCAGATTCAAACCGGGGCCTTCTCGCTGTACGGCAAAAGTGTTAGCCACTACACCATCGTGCAACCAAATGTTAGATCCAAATAATGTGAATTTTTAGTTGAACTATAATCAAAACATAAAAAAGTGACATTAACAACATTTGACATAAAAAGTAAAACAAAGAAAGTTGAATTTTAATATAATTTTATTGGTAAAAATCAATTGTTTTTAGGGAAACTATGACATCATGATATGTCAACTGTCTTAATGGCTATAATACTGTTTTCGGGTTCAGGGAACGTTGCTGTGGCGGTGGCACATCTCCACAGGCGGAACCAAAAATATCCCAATAACAGTACTTTGGAATGGACCCATTGATTTTTTCCTAAAGAAAACTTTTTTTTCTTAATTTCAAATTTATTTATTTTTTTCAAAACATCTCAATATCTGAAATATAATTTTTTGACCACATTGCCCAGTTCTCAACATAAACTGCTATTTATAATCACCTTAAACATGAACTCCCATAGACCATGGTATGAACAATCAATGCATAGAACAACCACTTTGTGCTCCACTAATTAATAATCACAATGACCACTAAGATCAATGCGAGTTTTGGGTCTGCTGGTTGCAAATAGGTTCAGGTCCCGTAATTCCTTCTATGTTCGTCCTAAATTGCCCGTGTTTCATTTAATTAGCACTTTTAGGCATTTCACAGCTCAATTCTGCTGTGATTTATGGAAAACAGAGCCACACTAATTCCAGTAAAAGTGGGAAGTGATAGAAAATGTAGCTTGTGTAATAAAAAAACACTCCTATTTTTTTTAATAAATAAATAACAGGCACATATTTTATCAAACATGTAGGCACACACCGCCTTCTAATAGCTAAACCTTAGACCCAAGTCTCTTTTTTTTTTTTTTTTTTTTTTTNGGTTTATGAACTTGTGTTCTCACAGATTTGTCACAGTAATGAGCCAAACATCATATTTAATGAAAGCACAAAAGGCAGGACGGCTGATGACCTTCAGGCTCCAGCAGCCAGTTCACCTGCCCTCCTGGCAGAGGTTGCTAATAGCTTGAGGTCTCAGATGAGAGCGGGTAACCAAGCATTGCTTTCATCCATCATCACATTACAAACATTGGCCTAGTTTAATGTCCTTTCCAGACTCGACTGGAGCCACACAGAAACAGGGCGAGCAGCTAATTAGTTGATGCCATGAGCAGAGGTCCACCAATCATTTACCTCTTTGAGGGAAGAATTTCTTCCGAAGCGTTAATGAAGACTTTGTGCATCACTCTGGTCTTGTTCATTACAGTGCTATGGCAGCCGCATTATGACTGCACACAGACAAAAGCAGCTTTTAGGTCCATTTAGGATTTGAATCATTATGACACAAAATGTTCTGCGCATGCATGCGGATGTGGCTCCACTACGGAGAAGAATCCCTTATGTAACAATCTTGCATGATGCCATTTCGCCAACTTTCTTCACGCAAACAGCTGGTAAGCATGAGAAAAGTGCCATCATGTGATGTGGACGGCGCAGGAAAATTAAAAGAAAGGCAGAGAGGGAGCACAGCCTTCATACTGGCATACGTTTGAGATCCAGCAGAGCGAGAAATGGAAAGGGGGATTTTCCTGAGTGTTGTTGAGCATACTCAAAAGACTTTATTAAAAAAAAAAAAGCGAATAAAAAACTGCTGTAATTACTCCTCCACTATAGTGTCCAACAAAGGCAGAAAACACTGAATTCCATCAACAGTCCATTAAAGAACTGCAAAATCGTTATCTCCTCAATTTCTGCAACCTAAAGTGTGTTTACACCTCTTGGAGTATATCAAACAATAAAAGGTACAAAAGACACCTTAGCCTTCGTTTAACCTCCCAACAAAGCTGCCAACCTAACTGTAATGAATACTCTGACAGCGAAACAATAGCTCTAAACTCGGGACACATGCAGAGGCTCACATTCTCCTCCCCGCTCTTCACAGGTTCTGACAGGAGTTCCATCAGGAGCCGAGGCATCAAACCCAACAACAGCATCATAGAGAGGTTTTCTAAGATGATCCATGATTCCTTTGTTATGGCACCTCGAGATTCCAACTGTGTTATTCCAAACACCTCAAAACCCTGTTATCGTGCCATGCCAAAAACACCGTTTAGAATTTAGAAAGAAATACAAACCTACAAATAATGTTCCATTAAAATGAAAAAAAAAAACTATAATCTACTACAGTGAATACTCGATTCTGATTGGCTGCAGGGTGTACATTAAAAAGTGGTAATGGACATATGAAAAGAGGAAGTTCTGGTCACAGAGCCGGAATCTTCTATGTTATTGCACTGGACTAAACACCAGTTGGTAACCAGAACAATAGAAATAACAGTAGAAAAGATTTCTGTCCTTAAATGGTTCTACGATAGACATGACAGGATCTCTATCAAATGTTACCATCACCGTCAATGTTGCCTTTAATTCTAAATAGTTTGTTGTCTGTCTTCCTATCTTGTTACCTTACCGATTGAGACAGAGTGAATATGAGTTCATACATAATTTCATTATCGATTAATGAAATAAACTTTTAATGAACATTTAATGTTTAGTTAATAGTGGACATTTCTTCAATTAAAGTGATCTAGAAAACTATTTTTGAAACAAACTTTTGCTTTACCATCTGGACAAAAACAAGCAGTAAGAGGGGAATTTTCCCTCTGAAATGATGCTTTGGATCACTTAACATAATATTTAGCATTTATACCACTTCCCTTTGCTGGTTAATTCCCATACAACAGTTGCAGCAGCGCAGACTCTGTATCTATGATGTGTCAAAACAAATGGTCCACTTCATGTGAAAAACAATTGAAATGTAAAAGTATAAAATATCATGATATTTTAATTTCTGATAGTAGACACTTGTAGGGCATTATCCATTACTTAAATCACACAGCAGTAACTAACTTGCATCTACACAATAAATAGATTTTTGTATCTTGAAGTAAACGAGTCCCAAAACCAAATAAAACCTAGTTATGTTTGAACTGCAGAAATTCAGGTGTTTTTTCCTCCAAAGAGTGCTCCAACTTCACGACTCCACAGGGCACCATTTCTCTAAGCACAGCAACACTGCCTCCATGCTGTAAATAAACTAAAATAAAAATTCCGGAAAACATTGCCCAATAAAAACACAGCATAAAAAGAAGAGCACAGGGATCATAACTTAAGACAAATAGTAAATTTCTCCAGATGCCAAAGCACTGCCAAAAGTGCAATCATTCAGTCTGGTGACGCTGGTGCAACAAAGATAAGTTGCCCTAAAGAAGAGGGAACTATCATGCCTGCCTGACGCTTCAAGATTGGCTTCTCTCTTCTATTTCCTTTTCACTGCTCTGCAACTCACCATCTAAAACCAATCAGTAAAGAGAGGGCAGACTGTACTGAGCTCTGCAAAGCTTTCCAATTGTTTTAAGTTCCTCTAATCTTTTCAAATTGAATGGATTCCGCCATACCGATCTAGAAATTATTGAGGGTTTTTTAAAGGCTATCTAAAGTAAATGCACTCTATAGCATCTCATTTGTTTAGCAATTTTAAACCTCAAAACAGTTTCATCATAGAGGCTTTGCTTCACCCACTCCAGTTGTACTGATGTGGAAACTGTAAGTTTGTAATGATCTGTAGTGGAGGAGAATGCTATGCTACATACACTGGACTGCAAACTTATTCGATAAATTAATCATTTCGTTACTAACTTCTGCAGAATCAATTTACCTACAAGGATCAGCTTTCATACTCATTAGATTCTCAAGCACACGGACACTGCAGATAAGTTTAAGTCCAGATAACCAAAGGTTGAGATGAAGGTTGAAGAAGCAGCCAGATATTAACAGACATGATGATTGCACTTGTCTAAAACTAGGAGTGTGCCAAAATATCGAAATTACGATGTATCTAGACCTGCGATTGATTCTCGATGGGATCTCACCAAATATCTATCTTTTATTTTGTTTGAAGAGGCTGTGGCTTTGGTTGGATAGGGGGCGTGCGTTTCCAGACTGGATGTCGAGAGCATCAATCAGCCTGACAGCTACTTAAATTATTTAATTTTGTTTCTGTTGTTAACAACAATTCTGCACTAAGTAGTAGCACTGCTGTTCATTTTTACTATCGTTAGCTGTGAATTTTACAGATAATTCTAATCCAGTTGGTGTCAATGCTAGTCAAAGTCATAGTATTACTGATTTCAGGAATGTTGCACAAAAGTGTCTATTTGCTGTATAAAATAAGACACAAGTAGTATATTATGATTGTGTACAAGCTAAAAAATAAATGGGGACATATTTTCCTAAAAAATATGTGTTCTGAGAGTTAGAGTTTTTTGAGGTGATTTTGATCAATTATTGCAGTATTGCAATATCATCGATATCGTGAGCCATGTATCGCATTGTAACGTGAGGTACCCAGTAATTCCTAGCTCTATCTAAAACCTTGTGGGTAGCTTTATATTTTGTGGGTGTCCCATACAGGGACTCCTTGGTGATCCCGTAGAGCATTTTTTTCCACAGACATGCTGTGAGCGACAGGTGATAGCAAAAACTTTTACAACCCATTTTTTCAACTCTTTGCATGTAGCCTAAATATTGGAAATTAGACATTTAGATTCGAAGAGTGTAGTTTGTACAGGCATCATACAGGTACTTACGTATCATACATCCCTTATGCACACTTGTGCGTACGGCATTTACGCACGGTCAGTAAGGGTCAAGTACCGGTACTCTAATCTTACCAACATCTACAGTGCGGCGTAAGGGCACCACATGACAGCATCACCCATATGTCATAAGCGTGTGCAGCTTCCATTATCCTTGCAAATACTTTACAATACACTTACCAGACACAAGACAATGGTACAGTCCACCATGACCTCCCTTGAGGTGGCTGCACAAGACTCAAGGGAAATGCATCACACTCCTGGGCTCCCTTTAAGATGCAGCCCCGCCTCTTTACGCCCCTCGAGGGCATGAACAACCCAACAACCTGCAGCACCTGTTTGGCTGCATGCTACTAAGGCTTGGAGTAAAACACAGAAAAGTAAGGATGAATACTGCACTGCGATTGTCAGTATTTTCCATCCAGGTGAAGGAACCAACTGCAGGACAAGTAATTCCAAAACAAGTATGCGGAACACAACTTTAGAATTAAAAATACATTTTCTTTGACTGAAGAATCCTGATACTCTTTGATAAGATATGATGACTAAGATAAATTGTCTTTAAACAATGACATGTTAGTACATTTGCAAAACTGCATGTGAAAACATTTAAAAAACAAAACAAAAGTGAAGCTTAAATAGTTTACAACAAAGTCAAATGTTGGGGAAAAGCACACCAAGCAGGTTAGGACCTCACACCAGAGAAACCAAAGAACTGAGACACTGAAACGACCAAGTCCAAACTAAACCCAGCAGACGTGCTGTGGCGGGACCTTCAAAGAGCTTCAACCAATGAATGCCTCCAAAAGCTGAAGCAGCAAAGACAGAAATCTACGCCAGACATTCGAACAAACAAATGATAACAAAGATGCACTAATTTGATTTTTGATAACATTTTTTAACCACATATTGCTGGATACAGTAACCTACAGTATATGTCATTTTCCAACTTTTATTTTCATTTGTTGAAGATCCAACACCAAGAAAGAACACAAAGAATTAAACATAGAAATGAACAAGTACAAATCACAAATATATTGTATTACCTGCGAAAATGCTGTTGTGAATGCTTTAAGCTAAAACTGATAGCTAGCTAAAAATGCTGAAGCTGATAGCTGGAAATGCTGAAGCCTAAAGCTCTCTAAAATACTAGCTAAATGCCAAATTAGCAAAAAAAAAAAGGAAAGATTTTGCCAAAACAGCTAGCATAATGCTGAAATATTAGCAAAACTCCAAATTAGCCTAAAAAAGCTGGAAAACATGTCTAAATTAGCCAAAAACAGCTAGCATAATGCTGAAATAAAAGCTACACTCCAAATGACCATGAAACCCAGTAGCTGCTGAACATTTTAAAGTTGAATGGTGTCTATCTGAAAGTATGCAGAAGTTCAAAAGTTTCAAAGTGTACAAAGTTTTTGAAAGATTTGAGCAATTTCTCATTCATTTCCTGTGGTGCACATTTTGCTCAATATTTCAAAAACTATAACATTTATGAATACCAAGATACAAGCAGTAATGTGCTGAACGAGCTGAATGTTTTGATACCAAGATTGCGTAAATTGTTGAAAGTGTGATTGAGTTTTTTACAGTATGTGCTAAAAATGTACGGAAAATCGCTAAAGAATCACTATAGTGTGAATGCTTACTAAGCATTCACACAATAACTGAAACCATAAAGCATTAAAAACCATTTTGGTATGTAATGGACCATGTCTTGAGATTGTTAACAAATTGGAGTTTGGATCCATTACATGTTGCGATTTCTTTTTTTTTTTTAATAAAACCTAATGTGTTACTAACAATTGCACCTATTCAGTCCCCATTAAGTGAAAAAAATGTTTTGTGCTCTGTACTGGACTAAATGAATGTATGCAAGACTGTAGATGAAGTTCGACACCATTCTGTCCATCAGGGCTCCAGAACATTAATGAACCTGTCTGTCTATGTCGTTTTGCAATCACTCAGCTCATCTTATCAGGTTCAGCACAACCACAAGCTCAGTCACTCTCTTATCACCCTAATCCGGATAACTTTAGCACAGAGTCCATGAAGGCAGAGGGAATAAATTAGTTTACTCTGGCTGCACTGACTGGATTAAAACCCCAAAGAGTGGACCTGACCCCATCACTCCAACAGCTAGCAGCAGCAGATGCTCAATTCAGTTGAACAGCTTGGTTGGATAACATTTTTTAAGTTTTTGCATAAAAGCAAATTATAAAGAAAATCTAGGTGTTTATCAACCTTTGTGTAAAGACTTGTTGAGTGGATTTGTAGTGACTCAACATTAGCAGGAGTATTTCCTACGACAGCTGACTTGATGGTTCTCTATTGCAGTGAATGTCTGCCTCTGGAGCAGATTGTCGACTTTTCAGCAGGACTCTGAAGCACGAGTCCTATTGCCAATTAAAAACGGACTCTAGACAGAAGCTCTGGTCTTCCAGTGAAGCATGTGAAGCTAATTTAAAACAAACTCTAAATTATTCCATGTAGCTGCGCATTAAAGCAGTCTTAACAGATTTATCTTAACATATGTCTTCAATGTTGCATATTCTAATAGAGAATTCAATATACAAAATTCATTTGTAAAGAACGTCTACTCTAGTGTCAAGTAAGTAGCCAAAAGTATACCGAGTATGAAGAAATTTATTATTTTTATTGCATTAAGTAATCAAATTGTTGGTCCTCTTTATTATTATTCTTCAAACTTCTTAATTTTCCAAATTCTTATCATTTTTTTGTACTTTGTGTCCATTTTCAGCTACTGAAAGTTTCAGCTATTCAGCTCATTGAGGACATCAGTGCTCTCTTTGGAAATATCTTCAGCAACTGAAAGTTTTTCAGCAATTCAAAAAAATATTTAAAAACATTAAACTTTCAGCTATGATAATAAAAGCATATTTCAGTAATAAAAAATATTAAAACATGCATTTATTTAGCTTGTTTTGAACTGTCAATACTTTTTAAACTAATGTTCTTTATAATTGCTGAAATATTATAAATTAAGTTTATGATAAAACTAGAGTGTAACTCATTCATAATTTTTCTGGCATAATGTAGTAATCTCTGTTGGTTTTAAAATGTGTGGGCAAATATGTTTTTGTAAACTCTCCAGAGTAACATCACGCATCCAACATGTTAAGTGAAAAAATGTATTGAATCCAATATTGCGCAATTGTGCAAACAGTTTTGAACACATGAGTCTGAAACGAGCACCTTTAGTACTTTAAAGCCTCTGAAATCTGACGACGTTAATTTTATCTCGGTCTCGTATACAGATAGTAAAATGTACACAAATGTTTGAGCTGTAGAATCTGAGCTTTGTACTCAGATTCAGGAACACAAATGACTGGCAGCAAAACAGAGACATTTAAGAAAGTCTGTAGGATGAGGACAATGTAAATCTCTGCTTTTAAATGATTCAAATCCATCAGAACTTTTTTTTATTCTTTAATCAAAACACTTAAAACTTCAATAGTCTATTTTTTGTGTTATTGAGGTCATCTTTAGCTTTTTGTTTTATACTTTCTTCAAAAAGTAGAGCATTAGCAAACCTTAAAAACCCACTCCAATCATTTTGATCTATTTTCTAAGTGTCCCCAGTGTTCTTTTTTTATTAAGATTATGCGGTTTAGCTTAAATTAAAAGAAACTTGTGTCATTTTCTAGGACACACTTTGGACATTTGTCTCTAAGTTGAGGGCAGGACTTGGCGTGAAAGTTACTGCTGCATCAAACCAATATTAGAGCTATCCAGCAGTGGAGATTAAAGCTGGATGCCAGCTCAAATGAAGAAAACCATCATCAGAGAAATGCCACATTTTCATTGGAGTGGAAGAAAGACGTAAACTTCAGACACAGTATAAGCAGTGTGACAAAGTAAAGTGTCAGTGGTTGGTTATGCAGGTATGCATGCAAGAATTCCAACATTTTCTTGGATATATCCTTCAATAATCTTTCAGGAAATGGTTGATGTTTTATACCTTTAGTCAACTTTGCATTTTTACAGTCTTACATTTTCTGCAATGTGTCTTCATCTAGGTAATGTTGATGATCATAAAGCTCTTCTTCAGCATTTACTGCCTATTCAGCTAACATGTTAGCCATTATGCAACCTCAGCAAAAGCCTATTCAAAGTTATGCAGGAAATCTACTTTTAATTATTCTAAAATTAGACACAAGTTAGTTCATCTGAATGACATCTTTCTGCTCATGCAATGAAGATCTAGTCATGGTAAATAGTTGTCTAAAAACTCAAAGTTCTGCTGAATTTGCCACAAGAAGGCTTTAACAATTAGTGTTTCTGTAAATTAGGAGTGTCCTTTCCCCCAAACCAACACAGCTGTATTACATTTTGCTTGTGTGACTTGACTGTGGCATAAACTCAAGCGTGAAACCCTCCAGACTGCAGCGAGCCCACACATGGGTCCAGAGGTTTTCCTGTCACAGAAACAGTTCATCGAACAGGAGGAGAGAAAAATGACAACCGCAGAGTCTGACATCAAATGGAAATCAGATGGCCTAAATGCTAAAACATCGCTGGGGGGGGGTCTAAACGGGCCAAGGAGAGCGTGATAGTGAGGCTCCACAGACAGTAACGAGACAGTGATTTAAAGTCCCTCTCCAATCAGCTTTTGATCCATTGTAAAAGTGTTCTCATTGGTCTTTTAATTATGATTATGTGGTTTTTAGACCAAATCAAAAACCTGTGTCGTTTTCTGGGACACTAGCTATGTCCGAATTCCCTCAATACTCCCCAACTACTAAAAAAATAAAAGTCCGGAACTATTTAGACACCATGCTCAACACTTTTATTTTTTTTTTTTACTTTTTTAAACAGCAAATATAATTGATTTCCCCAAATTAATACAAAATTTTTACAAAGACTATTTATTTATAAATCAACTGTGTTCTGATGAGGAAAATTTGAATGATTTATAAAAAAATAAAAATTTTTACAATTGAAAATGTGTTCAAATGCAATACACACTGTTTTTTGCAGAGACTTCTGGGAAAATTAAACAATAGATGTTCATCTTTGATCACTAGATTTTGAAATTGTAGAATCGGACAGTACATACGTAATGAGAAGTGAAGCGATTATAGTTTCTGCTGGAAGTCATTCATTACAAATTCGTCTCAGTTGTGGTTGGGACTGTTGGTGTGGAGTAAACCTGCTCCTACTTCCCATCATCGATCTGTTTGCACTCTCTCCTGCTAGCTTACAGCCCCTCACACCCCCCAACGTAACATTACTGCTGCAACAAAAATGGTACGTAAATGTTGGAGCTCTATATCCAGCCCTGCAGTTGTGAGCCAGATGTCAGTCCAGACGAGGAGAGCATAGATGTACATGGATCTGTTTAGTTGAGTTTGAGCTACATTTTCTTTATCTATGTCCTCCATTATAAAAAAAAAAGATAACAAGATGGGGCTACTGGGCTTCTCCTCTCACTTCACCCAGCTTTTTCATAAAGCAAACAGAGGAAGTAACGAATGCAGGAGGAAGCTCTGCAACAGATTTGTACTTTCCGTTAAACAAAGCATCTCTGCTGCTGCACAGCAGCCATGAACCAGACCTGCATCAGCTTGCAGGAAAACCCAGGATCTCCCTGAATGGGGAAACACCCAGGGAGGGGGGAAACAGCAGGCTGGCTGGGCGGGTCTGACATCATCCAAGTGCAAGCCTCCATCTTCATGGGATGTCTCATATGTGTGCATGCACACAAAGTGAAACTCTGAGACCCCCCCCCCCCTCTCTCTCACTCAGATATGTCAGGGCTTCTTCCTCTCCGGATGTTCATTATTCTGAGTTTCTCCTGCTGCACCACCTCAGGCTCTCTGCAGTCCACTATTGCAGGAGAAGGGTCACGGATCACCTTCTCCAGAACCTCCTGCACCTTCAAGCTGGTCACCAGCAGCCGTTACCCCCTCCCCAAATAAAAACAGCCTCACATCGCAATGCAGATGGCTCACTCCTGCCGATCAGACCCACACCGCCTGATAAGTGTCCCTGGAAAGTTGAAGGACGCGTCGGGTTTTTTGCGTGAGAACGGCGGTGTCGGTGAGTGCTCCACAAAAAGCTGCATTGCCCCTGTCACAGCCCAACGTCCCGCCGAGGCTTCACTGGCCGCTCCACACACGCGAGGACTCGCTTTTGCGCAAGACGGAATGTCAAGAAAAAAAAACGATTCAGAGAAATCCTGAGGCTAGTTAGCTTTTACTTCCTTAGCAAACCGCAGCTGCCTCCCCGGTCCAGCCCGCCCGCCTTGGCCGGACTCCGCTCCCCGTGTGAGCGCTCACGCGGACCGGGAACTTACCGGGCTTATGTGCTGATGCCGTCGCTGTGAGGACACAACAAGTGCGGGGAGGCTGCCGGCCACGGCTCCGCCGCTCCGGGATAAGAGGAGGACCGATCTGCACACTTTCCCAGCCATCGCTGTAGTGAACGCTCGCCGGGAAGGAGACTCTGCTGCGGGCGGGCGGACCGAGAGGCACCGAGGGGAAGAGCGAGGCTGGTGGGCGGGTTGTGGGGCTGGACTACGGCTTCACACACATGCCCAGTGCTGCACCACTATGCAAAGATAAATCACTCCATAGACACTCTGCGTGGAAAGAGGGGGAAACATCAGCCACTGTGCCAAACATCCATTACTCAGCTTCTTCACTGAAATCCACAGCAGTCTTAGGTGGGCAGCACACTATATTAGCAAGCACATATTTAGAGTTAAAAATGTAGACGTTTTTATTGGGGTTTAAGACTTTTGTTTTAAAAAAAATCAATTTCATCTTTTGCATTTCTTCTTATTTCTTTCATAAACGAATGGAAGCAGAAATATTGCATAAAACTGACACTTCAGCAGTACCCTTAGCAGAAACTAGTAGGATACAAAAAGTAGTACGGTTAAAGTGAGGCAGTACACTTAAAGTTTACCTATTATGTACTATTGTAACATTATATGTTCCAACTTAGTGTTAAGAAGTACTTAGTATACTTCCTACACACATACATGGTCTATATCACCTGGTAATTATATCTGGCCCTCCAGATCAATATTATTTTATAGTTATTAATGGCCCAATGTAATCTTGTGCTTATTTTTAACTTGTGTAATTTTGACATAACATATTTTCTATGGAGAGCATAAGTTATTTCATGTTTTAGGTTGATTTATGGAGTAATATTATTACCTTTTTTATTCATTATGTTAAAAAGGTTATGGTTTTAAAGTTTAAAAAATAGCATTCTGCTAGCTTTTTGGACTGTTTTGGCATTTACTAACGTTTCTCTTAGGCTATTTTGAAGTTTAGCTAATATTTCAGCTACATTATAGCTGTTTTGGCTAATTTGGGCTTTTTCCGTTTTTACGCTTTTTAGTTTAGCTAATATTTCAACCACATGCTAGCTGTTTTGGCTAATTTAAGCTGTTTTTTTGTGTTTAGCTAATGTTTCAGCTAAATACTAGCATTTTTGTCTAATTTAGGCTATTTTCTGTTTCTTTGGCTATTTCGAAGTTTAGCTGTTTTTTTCAGCTATATGCTAGCTGCTTTGACCAACCTAAATAAACCTTTCTTTTTTTAGCTTTTTAGGGTAATTTTTCATTTAGCTAATATTTTTGCAGGCTTTCAGCTTCAGCATTTTCAGCTATTAACTTCAGTGATTTCAGCTATCAACTTCAGCATTTTCAGCTCCAGCATTTTCAGCTATCAACTTCAGCATTTTCAGCTCCAGCATTTTCAGCTATCAGCTTCAGCATTTTCAGCTATCAGCTTCAGCATTTTCAGCTATCAGCTTCAGCATTTTTAGCTATCAATTCCAGCATCTCCAGCTATCAGCACTAGCATCTTCAACGGCCAAATTCAGCTTACAGCATTCACACTAGCATAATTGCAGGTATCGTGTTCATAATTATTAAAAAGTAAGGGTTTTTTAAAAAATTGTTTTTGAGTGTTCCATAATGTTTACCCTGTTCAGCCCGTGACCTAAGTGTGTTTTAGATTTTGGCCCCCTGTGCGATTGAGTTTGACACTCATGGTCTATAGTATACTTGCTAAACACATACTCAAGTAGGCCTACACTTTTGAAAAAAAAGAACTTCAAGTGTACTGGTTTTGCAGAGGCAAAAGGGTCTAGTTATTCTGTATAAGGTGTGCAAAATTATAAGTAAGCAAACATTCATATATTTCAAGATAAATCTATATTTTTTTATTTGATTTGAGTGCTTTTGTTTTGAAAACTTCTACTTTATGTTTTGCACATCGTATGTAATGCATGAATCTAGTATAATCATCTGCAATACATAAAACGTTAACAAAACTGCCAATCTGTGCTGCAGCAGTACCCTTTGCAAAAAGTAATCTATTTAAGTGTACTACAAATATACTTAGTGTGTACTAAAAAAATGAGCCTGTTTGTTTTGAAGTTTCCTTTTTATATGCAATCAAATACTCAAGATATCACAAGTCTGAAGAAATATTCAGTTAGTTTACTTAGTACACCACCTTTACCCGGCCTATCGTAGATTTGCTATACTTTTACTCAAGTATACTTCAAAATAAACTAAAGTACAGTTAAATAGATTACTTTATTACTTTATTTTGCTAGGTATACTTGAGTATAAGTGAAGCAGGTATATAGTACTGTAGACCACATACGTGTAGAGAATGGGAAGTAAACTAACTGAATACTTCTTCAGACTAAATTGGTACATTTTAAGATTTTATAGATGGTACATAAAATGTACCCTTAAAGTGTATACTGCAACAAGTTTAATTGTAGTTCACTTACTTTAAATAGACTGCATTTTGCTAAGGGTATTTATATTTAATAATATTCATTTACATCTTTTAAGAAACAAAATAAACAGACAAATTGTAACAGACATTTACAAAGATATTTTCTTATTTGTCTAAAACTATTTTCTTTCAAAAAATCAACTTGACCTCTGTTTTACATGTAGCTCCATTGTGGCTGTTTGGCTTTAAAGAAAAATGCTAATAATTTTAATAACTTATTTGTTTATTAGTTAAGTTTTGTCATTTATTTTTAGATTTTCAAAATGAGGTGACCTTAAATTACCACCAAATTGAGGCATCTTTACCTTTCCTTTTTGAAATAAATGTCTCAGTGACCACAAAACGCTCTTTTAGCGTTAAAGGTTGCAGACCTCTGGTCAATGCTAAAAGTGAACAAACTTTTAGCTAAATGTAGGCCATTACTGTCAAAGTTTTACCTTCAAATAGGCAGACACAGCGTGAATGGTCTAATTAATATGTAGTCTCTTTCCCCCTGCAACTATTTCTCTGTCTAATATTAGCTCGTCCTTCAACCCCAGTTTGTGACCACGTCCCAAATGAGGAATTGCCAGGATCAAATTTTACCGAGCCAAAACAGCTGCTAAACACATTTAGAACTACTTTAGAGCTTCTCCGAGCAGAAAAGGGCCGAGCGGCTGAGTTTTCTGTTCTCTCCAGACTCATTCAACCTCTACAAATGTGGATTAAAGGAGTGGTAATGGGTTTGTCTGGTCAATGAATGTCCAGAGGACTCACCCTGGTAGAATCTGTTTTTCTTAATCTTTGACCGATCATAAAACGCTATCAGGCACACCTGCACTGGTTAAAGGAGAAAACAGATAACCTGCAATTCATTTAAGAGTCAAATAAACACCCTTTGCTAGTTTATATTTTAATATTTCTGTATTTCTTTCTAGATTAAATAACCACACAGAAGGAGGAAATAATAATAATACTTATTAATATAAGTAGAATTGAAAGAAGAATATAAAAAAGGGCAAATCACCTGTAAACCTGTGATAAAAGTTTCTCAAAACAATGCAGGAACATCAATGGCAACACAAATGCAAAGTACGGACAAAAAAACAAAAGCTTTCTTCTTTGTGAATGATAGCTCTCCAAGAAATGAAGTTAAAGCGATCTAAAGTGATATTATTTGCTATTTACTCCATTTGTGATTTATTTTGAAACGAATGACATTTGGATAACAGAAATGCCCCTGTTTCCTCTCCCTGCCTCCAGGTGCAGAGCATCAGGCTGCGTGGGCGATGCAATTTAAATGCAAATACCCAGCCATAGACAATAAAGCCCTTCAAGGCCTGGAGGATGCATGGATTCATAAGGTGGATCCCGGTGAAGAGCCCAACGCTACCGGGCACCGGTTCATATAAACTTGTAGTTCGAAGCTGAAACCGGTGTGTCTGCAGGGTAAACAGAAAACGCTGCAGTGAAGTGAAAACAACCACAGGGATTAGATTTCAGGGTCTTTTAAGTAATGAGAGACGGAGCTTCTGTTTGCTTTTTGAAAGGTCTTTGTTCTGTTGACTGAGTGTAATCAACCTAAAATGAGAAGCTACAGTAAAGGATCATACCACATATCTGCATCAGACATCTGCAACTGAGTCGGCTTCATATAAAGCAGAAATGTATCTGATCTGCTCCTCATGTCTGAGCATAAAGATGAACCACAACAGGATTACATACCAGTGTCACCACAATACAATAGTTTCAAACTGGATTCGATAAAATATTTTAGGTATAATATGAACACTTGGAAGCAATTTTCATTTCCCAGAAACTGCTTGAGAATTAAACACTCAGATAGAAACTATCCTAACATCCTAAGAAGGATCTACCAAACAAGTGCCTATTTGCACATGTACACACACGCCCATGCATGACTGAAATGCAACCTAGCTGCATAAAACAGCCCCACCCTGTTTTGACATAAAAGTAGGAATGTCTCTGGGTGTGTAGCATGCTTTCCATAACAGCTCAAATTTTGTGCATGTGCGGGTTTACTTCCTCTGAGGATGAACACATGAGGGTTTAAACATACCGAAAAAAATGAAAACTGTAACCAGATCCCGCTTTTGTTCGCAGGTACTTCCTGACACATCTTTTTTTTCCTGTAAATGTAAAACTTACGGATCAAGTTTCACCTGAGTTTGATAGTAAGCCAGGTTTGTTTGTATTGCACAATTCCTCCTCAAAGGGCTTAATTTTTTCAATCCGTGTACAAATTATTCCGATTACCAGTATTTTCCTGCTTTTCTGTAGGTATTTTTCTATTATCACAGTCAACAATGAGAAGACAAACATGCTGTGTTTTAGAAAAACACCTGCTAAAAATAGTTTTACCTCCACAGGCCAGTCTTATCTCCCAACGCACCTTTAAACTGCTCCAATAAATCATATTTAATTAGTATGTATTTTTCTTGCCTACGACAGGGTGTGACAGTGCAGCACATTCATTAAAAAAGGAAAGACTTTAACCAAAATGCACTCATAGCATGTATGAAGTAGGAAAAAGTCTGATTTATCTTGGGATGAGTTGACCTAAATGGTGCTTAAAATGAGCCATTTGGTAGCTATAATAAATAATATTCGTGTTATTTTATGGAATAATTGGCTTAGGACCTTGTGTAATTCTGATAAGCAGCCAATGGCTTGGTCACATGCATCCATACGAGAAATGAGCTTTTGCTTGAAAGACTGCAGGTTCTACTCCATGTGTCGAAGTGTCCTTGAGTGGAAAGTTGGCGCCAGTGTTCAGGAGAGGAGTTGCCATCAGTGTGTGAATGTGTGTGACTGTAAAACGCTTTGGGCTTTTGAGGAAGGTAGAAAAGGGCTATACAAGTATACACCGTTTACCATTTAAAGAAAGCTGCAGCCGCATCCAAAGTGGAGCTCAGGTGTATCTTTCAGCTCCCTTGAGGCTCATGCACCACCAGCCATGTGGTGTCCTCACGTCGCATTTTCATCATTAGAAAGGAGGAAGTATTAGCTCCTGTGCATTTGACACGTAAGTGCTGTAGTATCGCCACACAAACTACACTCGGATCGTCTTATTTCCTCATTTCTAACAGCACTAACTGACTCCTTGCACAGTACATAGAATTTGAAGAGGGTTGTAAAAATGAAAAATCCCCCTTCTTTACCCTTACGTGTTGCTTAAGTGTTCTCTATGACCTGATGCTTGTAGCATGCCCATAAAAAAAAAAAAAAAAAATCATGAACATTTTTGCTCAGTGGGATCATCAAGCGGTCTATGATCTTGATATTTTGTGTGCCCTGTACAGGTTTGACCATTTTTTTGCCCGCAGATAGCCTCCATCCTCCCACAGGGGAAGTTGTGACAGTATAGATTTCATCTATGAGTCTTGCAGGACGTTTTAAAAACTGCTTTGTCATGTTTTACATATTCATGGGATTGATAAAACATGGTGAGTGAGATAAATGACAATAAGTTGTGCAAAGTCAGTTTTTGCTCTTGTGAGCTTTGTGGAAATTGTTGTTGCTAGGGGTTCCATGGCTGACAATTGCATGTTGTGGGACTTGTGTGATAAATCGCTGGCATTAATGAGCCAAGGACTAGAGAGCTGCAGGCACAGTCAAGTGGTCTCACTTATTAAACAGGA
Organism: Oryzias melastigma; assembly: GCF_002922805.2. Lineage (NCBI taxonomy): Eukaryota > Metazoa > Chordata > Actinopteri > Beloniformes > Adrianichthyidae > Oryzias > Oryzias melastigma. Next base: position 25,875,891 of record NC_050526.1, read on the forward strand.
GGGAATGAGAAAAGAGGAAGAGCAGAATCACAAAACGCTTTAACAAAGGATGGTGGGGAGCTAATAGCTTAGCATGTAGAGCAATTTGTATTACAGATTGTAAACAGCAACATTAATTTTCATTTGCATCATCGATGATATAGCTGTTCCTCTCAGCTTCATAAAATGCAAAGTAATCTTTCTTTTTTTAATTAAGAGCAGAAAACTGCAGATAAACAATCTGAAAATATCACAAAGTTCCAAATTCATTTGAGCTTAATGATTTCAATGATTGACACACAGGTGTTAACTTTCTTTACTTTACAGAATCCAGCGACATACGATTATGAGGATATTTTACAGCAGAGTAATGGTGTATGGCTGCAGACATTTTTTTTATTTATAAAGGAGCATGAAAATAAATGGGTTTCATGTCACTGTGCTGATATCTATGTGAAGAATAGATGTTATGACCGTCTCTACATTTTTCAGACTCACCCCAGACTCTTTGAGTCAGCTGTGCAGCTTTGTAATCTGCTTATCTTTAGTTTATTCCAAACATTGTCATGTCATTGTTAATGTAGGCTCGCAAAAAGCAGAAATTGAATCTGCAGTCAGAGTTTGGCCAGACATATGAAGTCCTTTTGATATGCAACCATCCCTGACAAACCCTGAGACAGCTCCTTGACTTTTCCTCTCACATCCTCCATTCAATCCATCAAGATATGAAGTCCAGATAACATTGAGTTTTAGTGTGCAGTGACAGTCGGGAAAAGGTCATGCATTCAGACCCTTCAGTTTCGTTCAGTGCTGCCATTCAAGTCAGATTTATGAACGCAGACCCCCAGTCCTTCAGATCAGCAGTGATGGGCCTGTTACTTTAAAGCAATAAGCAGTTGGAGTCGTTGTTACTTCTTCTTAAAAATAATTGAGTGAGCACCTATTATGAAATCAGTCAGTAATGTAAACCATACCTGATTAACTTCTGTGGACCAAAACAATTAAACTCGTGGTGTTCAGATGCCACAACTGTGTCTCTTTTGTCTTCTCTGTACTTGAATGGAGCCTGTGTCAAACTTTATCATCAAAACTGCTACTTTTTATCTCAAATGTGCAATTTTTTTGTTATTTATTCAAAGTTAAATAATGTTTTTCTGAGTTCTGGCTTGCGCACACTCAAAAAGAAATAAACTTAAAGTACTAGGCAATACATAAACATTCAGAATAACTACACACAAGTGTAACAAAAAATGAACTTTCTCCTCTAAATATTCAGGTTTTCAGTTTTATTTAAGATGTGGAAGAGGTTGAGTTATGGATTGCACAAATGTAATCTAATCAAATCAAATTTATTTATAAAGCAATTTTCATACACATGTAGCAAAAAGTGCTTTACAACGTTTTTTTTTTTAAATTAAAAAAGCAAAAGCAAAAAAACAAAGACCTTCAAATACACATCAAAAAATAAAAACGCACACAACATTTTTGTTCATTTATTTATCATAAGATGCAAAGGAGGAAAATCACTGGTGTTCAAACAAAATGTAAAAGAAATAAAATACTTATAAATAAACAAATTAATTAAATAATTAATAAACAAATTTCATTAATGGATATAAATCCCTAAAAGAGATTTAAAAAAACTCTATGAAATGTATTAAATACATAAATGATTACAAGTAATAGGTTAATAAATTAATAATATATGATATTAAAAGTATATATACTTGTGTGTGTAAAAAAAATATAACATAAGTCATCCTTATTCAATAATGACATCATATTTATGTTAGTTTTCCTGCTAGTTGTTTGGTTTGCTATGCTGCTAATTTTTATAGATTAATCAATAAAGAAACTCAATTGGCCACACTATTATGGACATTGATCATATAAAATGTTATATGATGGTGGCAACAGGCCACAATGTTTAACCTAACATAGTGAATCCTTGATCTAAACTAATAAAATAGCTATTCTTTTTAGAAAATGTACAC